>NW_007577967.1:148232-259854 GCF_000690725.1 Stegastes partitus
CACATCAACATATTTCCAAAGCAGATACATTTACGGTTTACTGCAGTTAACATTTACACAAAAAAAATCAGCTTTAGCTCCAGGAGAGAGATGTTTTTCTGAGACATTTCTCACAATTCAAACAGTCATAAAAAGGTAAATATACTTTGGAAGATGCTGCAAAGAGCTATTTCTGCACATAAAACCAAGGGCTATTGGTTTTATCCAAGCCAAACTCTGTCTTTGTAAAATCAGCCAAAGAAAGCAACGTAGCCACAAGACAGTCAGGATGTCTCTTGTGGTTGAGGCTATTTTTTCTTCTTCTTCCCTCAATTAGAAAGTCTCTGACTCCGAAAATCTGTGTGTGAGTGCATCAAGGTAACATACCCTCTGAGGACTCGTCAAAAACACTTAGAGTGATTCAATGCGACATTTGATACTGACTACAGAAGCAATATTAATGCTCATGGAATGCACTAAATATTGCCAATTAAAGATATAACAGCCTGCCTAAGTCTGCATTTGGTCGACTACCGAAATATTCCTGGTGAGTTCCACTGGCGGTAAATTAAGTCTAACACTTTCGTTTGGATAAAGGAGCCAAAATAAAGCAGCAACTGAGCGGACATGTAAGAAAGACGGCTGATCACAACACTGCCAGCTACAGAGGCAAATGTGTGAATATGTTCACTTCCTACTCAGTCATAATCAAGACAGCTAAATATGAAAAACCATCAGGGCTGAGAAAGTGTACAATCTAGATTTGACATTACAAGAATAAACCCTTTTTCTTTTATTTGTCATTCCTAGAATGCCAGCATGCACATTTGAGGAGATGAAAAGTTCTTCAAATTCAGCGAACAGATTGTTTGAACTTGGGCCTTATCCGCTTCTCATTTCACTTCAAGCCATGGGGTTATGTGGAAAAAGAAGACTCCGGGATAAAGAAGCAACCAGTCATGGAAGGCAGATTCTGTCCTACGGAGGTAAAGCCGGGCTGAGGTGTGAAGCCTGGTGAGCAATTGCTTCGGAAATGAATTTTTCCCCTGAGCTTTGTCGTATGTCAGTGGGAAATGACAGCTCAGCTTCTGACAATCACACATGTCAGAGGAGGCTAGGGGAAGCTTTCTGTGTATTTTTGTGTGTGTGCCTACACTTATATAGCTCTGTAGGGCAGAAAGAGAGGAAGGAAGGAAGGAAGGAAGGAAAACAGGGTTCCCGAGTTCAAATTCTGATCCTATCGGGAGTCTGTTGCCTGCAGGCATCTTAAGGGGAAGCAGGCATCAATATTTCCTCATCACCCCTGAGGCCCGAAATGCTAACACAGACTTCAGCTGTGAAACCGCAGAACATTTTTTTGATTTCTGTCAAAGCAAGGTGAAAGACTCTTTAGGCAAAATATTCAAATACAGAGATAAAATACATGCAGGGCGAAGCTGAGACTTGGCAAATGGAAGGGATAGTTCACTGGGTTCGTATTTATTTTTATCCGAGCCATCCTTTTGCCTGAGTGTCAAGTCTGACAGGCGGATCAGTTTGAGACTGACAGAGAGCAGGTTAATCGTCTGTTGAAGCTCTGGTCAGGTCTACCATGTTTTGACGCTTGGCTGATCACAAATATGATCGGACTCGCCCCCGACTGATTGGCACGACTGACCATTGTGATGAACATCGTGTAAGACCGAGCATCTAACCCAGAAACAGTATCTGGGATGTCAACCATGTTTGCCTCAAGGAACCATGCACACTTAGTACATTTTGAATTGTGCTTAATTGGATCCTCGTGGGGCTGCAAGGTGGCGCAGTTGGTAGCACTGTTGCCTCGCAGCAAGAAGGTTGCCAGTTCGCGTCCTGGTAGGGACACCGGAATCTTTCTGCGTGGAGTTTGCATGTTCTCCCCGTGCAAACTCCACGCAGGTTCTCCGGCTTCCTCCCACACAGTCCAAAAACATGTTGAGGTTAATTGGTGATTCTAGATTGTCCGTAGGTGTGCATGTGAGTGTGCTAGATAATGGATGGATGGATGGATCCTCGTGATCATTCCTGTCATCATCATCATCATCATCACAATCTGAGTACTGAACAAAACAAAGTGACATTATATCAGTTTTTAGTGTAATCCTGTGGCATGCTGTGGGGTTGGCTTCACTGTTGTTTGCAGCACTGCACTAATTTAAAGCACTACAACAAAAGCCAGCTAATTCTTAAGAGCCATATCTGATTGCTTTTCAGGCCTCCCACTCCTCTAAACACTGCCACTCATTAAAATCTTGGCAGAAGTTGAAGTTGCGGCACTGGGAAATGTCACTGCATCAGTCAATTCCCAGCAGCCTCTCTGAAGGCCTGTCATCACAATCTTAGCCTGACAGCTTCGAATCGATACCACGTCTCTCCTTTTCACCTCATTTAGTCTTTGATGTTGCTGCAGCGGGGGGTACCGTGTATCACCTCTGAAGGACATGAAGTTATTTCCTCCTTTCTGGTTGAGGCTTTCCTTTTGTTTCTGTTGTCATTTTTTTTCATGGAGAAAAGGTGTATCAACGATGAGCAAACCAGATATCTGTGCTGCTTCACAGACGCTGTACGTTTGCTCCATCATCTGTCACAGGCTGAAAGCTCTTAACCTGTGTCACCTTTTCAGCACTTTGTCATTTCCTCTCTCCTCTGCCTGATTTTATAGCCTATTAAACTTGTATCTTCAACAATACAAGCCTGTATTTTTCCTTCTAACTTTATGTGGGAAAAAGACACACAGTTAGGCACTGATATCTGTTTAGTTTATGAGTTTTTGGTGTAATGTTCGTACTCTCTAGCTACTTCTGTACAGCTAATAAAATACAGTTAAGCCAAAAAATGTTCATAGTCAGATTTAGATTCATAATGATCTTTCTGTGTGACCAGTAGTTTTTTTTTCTAGCTGTAAATGACATAAACAAGTGACAAAAGGCAGTAATACATTGCGTTAGCGATGGCAATGATCCATTTTAGCTACATATACGATGTTTTTTTGAAAAACATTTTGACTAAAAACACCATGTCTTAATCAAAATGGGTATGAATAATTTTGGGCTTATATAATAATGCAATCCTCTCCTCTAACACTGTCACATGGTGCCAATATCTGCTGGTGCAAACTCACCACATACACAAAACAGCAGCCCTGTAGTCCACCACAAAAACAGCACACACAATATTTTTCTTACTGTATCAGCGTAATACATGTAGCTTGTTTACACAGATTGCTAATGTTCCATCCTCCTGTTTGAATTCTAAGTTGTTAGCTGCATATCGTTGAATGCGGTAGATGAATGCTTTAGTGGAATTCAATTCGGTCTAAGAAGATATGTCTGCAGTTTCTACTTGGGAAAGTTGATCCGGTTTTCAACGTTTCTCACCACAGTGCATTCCTTCTTGTCACACACACGCATCATTGGCTGCAAAGCACAGTCTACTGGGCTTGCCCTTGCAAACATCCACCTGGCTGCAACTAAAATCGAATGCCAACTAGTAAAGCCACTGGAGCTTATACTGTCAAACTCGCAGCAAAATACTCGGGAGAGAAACATCAGCTAAATGCCAGCAATCAAAACTGGGATGTAGAAACCGCATGCAAATTTGGATATTTAACAATGTGTATTCATCTCTCAGTCCTTGGATGGATCTCAAAACGGTGAGCTACACCTGGCTGCACGCGCACATGAATCAAACATGCAACAGCAAAACACTGACAGATTCCATCCTTACCTGTCTATGTCACCCTGCATCTCCTTGCTTCCTCTCTGGGATGTTTCCCGAGAAGAGGCCACGTCTGAGGATCGGCCTGTGTTCCTTGCATACAGATGGAGACCACCGTCTGTTAGGTATCTGTGAGAGGAGAATTAATTAGAGGAAGTCTGCGGTATTCAGTATTCAACAGATTATTTTAACTAAACGTCAGAGACATTGACTTGTTTGATTGATGGGAAATCTGATTAATGACCTGTATGTGCATTTTCCAAGCTCAGGAGGAAAAAAATTCCACGTATAAGTGAGTTAGTGCATCTGTGGATGTGTATGTAGCAGTGAGCAAGTGGTAAGATTTGAGGCGACTGCCAGATAGCTATCAGACACGGCTGATAGGACATGGGGACCATTAGTGTTGAGTTAATTAGGCTAATAATTCAGCTAATCACCTTTCCCTCCCAACGTGTTGTTACATTTTCTGTTCGAACACATCTTTAATCCTGCGGATGTTTTACTTCATCACTCTCGGCTTAACTTCCCCTCACAGTTCTCCCTTTTTAGAAAATCGTAAGTGCATGGATAATAAGTGGGAGTGTGCGCTTACATTACTACGTGTGTGGAATGTGGATTTCTTTTTCAACACATCTCCCGCTTGCTCAAGGCGTTTATTTCTATTGAGTGAATGAAGGTCAGAAGCCTGCATACGCGCTGTTGTGTTGTGATGTTTTGTGAAAGATACTGACTCATTTTTTCTCATTGTGGTGAACTGTCAGTGTATTTAATGGCCTCAAGGTTCATGTAAATGTATTGTTTGAACCTTCCCATTCAAGGCATGAAAAACCTATGACAGCCTTGGTCAATGTCACCCGGCTATTTGTATTAATATACAGGGGAGGATAGGTGAGGCCTTGACGACTGTATGAATACACAGCTCACCATGAATTTCGAGGCGGTTTTGGACGAAGCTCAATATGTGTTGCAGCGCTGAACTGAAACGCGTGACCTGCCGTGAAACAAATGTCTTTTGAAGTGGCGTTTTAGTTAGTATAAACGATGTGGAGGGCGATCGACTCTATATCACAGAAATGTCTTCTGCTTTGGATGGCAAAGCACAGCAGTTATGGGATTAATACACACATTCATAGTGGCTTCATAAATCTCATCAACATAAGTGGGCTTTAAAATGTATGGTAAGTACTGTGTTTAAAAAAAAGGCCCAGAAATACATTTTTCATGAGGATTACATATGGAGACAGTCTTAAAAAGAAATGCTGGTTCATACCACAGCATAGCACAAAGTAAGAGTGAGGTCAGGTCTTAGGTTGGCTTGTCATGACAAAATATCCCAACCTCAACTAAACTAAAGCCTCAAGTGTCAGACCTTTTAAGTTTTAGCTGTTTAGAGTTAATCCAGTCATAAATCTTATTCAGGTTTTGTGCAGTTGCCAAAAACGTAAACATTTGTCCACATGACATATGGTTTTGTGCTATGTTCTGAGAATGTGGTCTAATGTAGAGTTCACAGTCATTACCATACATTTTCAGCCACAAACATAAATCCAAACACCAAAGTTTAAAACATTGGTTTGGAGCCTGCTATTACTTTCATACCAGCTGACAGCTCTCTCTAGTATCTGCTCATTCAGTCTCTTGTGGAGATTTGGATGAGAGTTCTGATACCACTCCTGTATCTGGACAGCAAATAGAAGGCTACATCTAGCAGTTGGTTATCTTAGCTTAGCATAAAGATAGGAAAAAGAAAGAGATAGTTAGTCTAGCTCCATCCAAAAATGTCACCTACAAACATTTCTAAAGTTTCTTATTAATGTTTTTTAAAATCTCGTTTGATTAATCAACACCAATGCAAAGTGTAAAAACTGTAAGATGCGGTCTGGTGGAGGCTATGTGCTGGACTACTTCGCTTTGACTTCTACAATCTTGCCATCATGTTGAGGTTTTCTGGCAAACGGAGGAAACAACCAGCTTTAGGCTTCCAAGCTTCTCCACTGTACCTTCAGACAGAGCCAGGCTGGTTGCTCTCTGCTATTTTTCATTCTTCATGCTAAGCAAAGCCAACTGGCTGTTGGCTATGACTACATATTTGCTGCGCAGACATGAAAATGGTATTAATCTTTTAATTAACTCTTGGCATAACAGCAAATAAACACAAAATATTTAACTATCCCTTCAAGGTCTGCAGGGGAGTGCGTCTGCTAAAGATTTGTTTACCTCAGTTAGTAGAAGTTAGGGGTTAGGAACACACTAAATGCTGATTTTTCATCCCCAAGTCAAACGCTTTACTTAACATATCTGTAATTTATAGTCACAAACATAATGACTGGGCCTTTAAAGCAGGTGCTCAGAGTTAGTGAGAGTGTCAGAGGAAGCTAACATGCTCATCCTACCCGCTGGTGATCACATCCATCCGGCTGTTCTTCCCTAGGATGTCCCCATCACTCAAGTACCCTGCCACCTCCATCTGCTTCCCTCCTTGCAGCCCTCCTTCTCCCTTCTCACCCTGCTCCGCCCCCTTAGCCCCTGCCGCTGCTGCTCGCCTCAGGGGGGCGCTGTACACAAACCTGGAGGGGTCGGCGTGCCCACTGTAGCGCCCTGTAGTGGTGCCAGCGCCCGTTGTGCTCGCCCTGGGCGCAGCGTAGCCGCTGGGCATTGAGGGGGCGTCGCCTGCCTGGAGACGTGGGGTTTGTGATTGGCCCAGACGCCAGGCCATGGGTGAGGAGCGTGATGCGAGGGCTGGCATGCTGCGTCCATTGACCTCAGTGGTTACCGTGGTGTCGAAGGTTGTTTCTAGCGTACTGTGGAGAAAAAAGGAGAGAATAGGGAAATTTATTCTGACCCTGACAAGACGCACCATAAACTGTTTATTATCAGCATGATATTTCTCAAAAACCACACACTAGCTGTTGTTAAACATTCTTAGGTGCGTAGAGGGTTTCGGGAAAAGTGCCCAGACCAAAATCACAAGCCTCAGACACAATATTAAGTGCATTGCTGTGCAAAGGGCAAATCATTCAGGTGAAAAGATCAGTAATATTTTGAGTCGACAGCTGTCCACAGTTGATTTGAGTGCCCCGCCCTTCATATCACACGCTGCTTCTACGAACACTGCTGTGTGTGTGTGTGTGTGTGTGTGTGTGTGAGTGTGTATATGTGTGTGACCTTCCTAAAGTGCTGTTTCTTCCAGTGTGTTAACTTGAAGAGGGGGAAGAGAAAAAAACTGAAGGCTCCCATGAGAACATATGTCAGACCATCACGGTACATCACAAAGAGACGGAAGTGGAGAGAGGAAGACAGCAAAGTTTCCACACAACTATCAACTGAGTTTTATATGAACTCATAAACTTTTATATAAATGTCACAGAAAAAAATATCAGATACATGCACAAGTAAATGTAAAAGAAAAGTACAAAAACACCTTTGCCATCTCTTTATATGCAATAAAGGTTCAAAGAGAATGAATATGTGACAGCATGAATGATTTTAAATTGTCTCTAATATAATACACACAGTCTACCATATGACTCATCATTATCACTGAATCTGTAGCTATTGTTAAAGTTCTATTGAGAAATATTTATAGATTTGTGTCATTTCCATCCATGTTTGCTAAATTGTTCTATCACCACTGAAGATGAAATACTGAGACAAAATGCATCTCGAGGACGGGAGATCGTGTGTAGGAGAATCAGCGTGATAATAAGTGAAATGTTAGCAAACAAAAGCAGCCAAGACAAGAAATGATGAGGGGAGACAAAGAGGACTGAGTCACCATCTTGACAATCCTCCTCTATGCAACAGCAAATGCAGTCAATTTTCATCACCAGTTCTGTAGAAGAATCTAAAACACGTGAATACTCTGCAGGTTGCAGCTGTCACATTGTTTAAAAAAAAATACCTTGACAGATCCTCAATTAGTCTGACATCGTATGAAAAGTACGAACAAGCCGAACTGATTGATCAATTCCTTTCACGACAGCATGATAGAAGTACAGCGAATGAATCGGACAGCCTGTGAACACACAAATAAGATGCTCGTGACCACTTGCACAGCCCTGCAGCTTGATGTGTCTGGACCTAGAGAGCCAAGCAGGCGGGCAGTGGTACCTCGCTGGAGCTCTCTCTGCTGGGAAAAAGAGTGCACTGCATTCAAATAATGAGAGAAACAACAAACTTCTTATAAAACCAGACAGCTGCACCGATTTGTGTCTTTAAGGATAAGCTGCTAATGTGCATTCCAGTCACAGACATCTCTGTGTGGACAAAATAACGGTGTGTGGTGTTATATGGAATATATATTGCTGTGGAGACAAAACTAATACACATAGTAGAAGTGTAAACAGAATTAGGGTTTGTCCTGTTTTTGTTGGCATGAATGGAATAAACTGGCTATCGTGTGTTTTTCAAGATGGGATATGTTGTTTATATTGCTAACAGTCTGATTTATAGCATTATCGTGGCATCGGTTTACAACTGGTGATGTTTTATCTTTAGATAACGCTGTTTAAATACACTAATCTTCTAAGAGGGGAAAAAAAAAGCCTGTAGCAGAAGATGTGGTTAAAGTGGAGGACAGACGCTGGATACATGAGACACCTATTTGGATGCCTGCTTTTGCACACTGGCCTTCATTAGGTGACAAAATCAATGACATCTTAAAGCAGTGTCACACACAGCAGCGGGAGAGGTGTGAGAACAGCCTTGTGTGCGTGCATGTGTGTGTGTGTGTGTGTGTGTGTGTGTGTGTGTGAGAGAGAAAGAGGACATAACACTGCACCCCTGTGATGCCAAGTGCCAGCATGAGAAGGGCAGTAATGCCAGCCATACTCACAGCACATCTCTATCAACACCTCCTGAGACCAACACCCACACACACACACACACACACACACACACACACACACACACACACACGCAAGCCCGATGACACACCCAATGCAATGTTATAGCATCCAGCTGAATGAGGAATAATCCTTATCTGTCAAGCGATCACAGCCAAATATGGAAATACATAAATCAGTTTGCCACAGTATAGAAATCAAAATCATTTAACCATTCATACACAACGTAGCTTGCTAAATCAGCTTATCTTTATCTTCAGGCAGCAGAGGGGGGGAAAAAAAAGGAGAAAGACAGATAAACTGGGGGGAGACTGTGTGTGTAGGTGTTCAGATAATAAGCGTGGAAAGCAAGGATATGCCTGAGCAGCAAGTACAGCAAAAGTGCTGAGATATTCTATACATGTGACCTACCACACATGAACACACGTATTTATTAAAAACACAATCCAAATCCAAGCTCCAATAAAATCCACTTCAATCTCCAACTCTCACAAGTGCTGTGAATGTTGCCGTTTCTCAAAATTAAGACCACATTTCCCATAAACCCTGGTGTTTTTGAGAATATTTGCTTCACCACACGTTATAAAGCAGGACTACAACCCAAATAAATCCTGATGGAGACTATTTTGTGCTTAGCCAAGAGCTCAGCGGGAGAAGAATCCATGTTGACAGCAGGGAGCTGCTTATTGTTGAACAGTGCTCGATATAAATACACTAGAACTTTCTCAGGCTGTTAATATTGAGCTTTGAGCTAATGTGGTTCTTTGCTAGGTTAAGTAATGGATCTGGGTAAAAATGTATTTGATGTAGTAGCACTTCAAAGACACTGTGCAAGTGCCATGTACAATATCAGTCACAGTAGTTTTTCATAATCGCAGCTTTAAACTATCGACGCTCCAGTCGCCATCATCCCTCTGAGGTATTTGGTGTGAACTTAAGTGCACTCCTAACCATAGACTAAGAGTTGAAGCACAACTAACACTGTGACAGTGTTGGAAATCACTCCTTAGTCCACTTATTCACTACTCCCTACATTACAGACTCTCAGGACTTCAGGCACTTACAAATCATCATCATTTCGTATCATTACTGACAGGTGTAGTGCTGCACCAGTGTGTTTCCGTTCTATAAAACGTGACGGGATTCTTAGGAGAAGTAACACTGAAGCCCCTTTTAGACATTTTTTCCTAATCTGGTGGCTTTGGAACGTGTCGGCTTCACATCTAAATGAGCGCCCTGGTCAGGTTTCTGTAAAAGCAACAAGGGCAATGTCGCTAGGTTGGACCATTTAACATTTCTGTCTCATTTTCAACACAACACATCTGAACTGAATGCTGTCAGATTAACACATGCAGAGGCACGCACAAGCGATGGATGTACTTCGAGTTGTGTGAAGCGATTGGGCGAAGGCTTTTTCCACATTTCAGCACTAATATTGGTGAAAAAACATCACATTTGGACACTTTGCCCTGCAGTTCCACAACACTCTTGTGAAATGTCAATAAAAATCAAGTGAACAGGTCAGATTAGTGCTGCTCACCAATAATATAATGTAATGTAAATCCGGTTGGACTAAACATTAACAGGAGTTGCAGTTTAGTATGTTGTTTTTTGTAGGAGTCTTTCTTCTGAGTGTATTTAGCAACAAAAAGCACCAACATCCGTATTAGCATCTCCAGAGAGAGTTGTGTGCATTTAGGCACGTGAAGCAACAGCAGTAACTTCATTAGTGACTTTGTGAAATTATCCCCGACACAGAGACAGGATCATTCAGGGTATAATACTGTCATTTTGCTTGACCTCAGACAGGTGAGCTGTCAAACAGAGCTGCAGTAAAGTCATTGGTTACCATTGCAGCTGTTTGATGTCTTTATTTTACTGTTAGTGAAGTAAAAATACACAATACTATGAAGTGCACTATATTAACAGTAGGGTATTAGGATGGATACTTCTGAGTTGTATTATTTTATATAATTTGTAGGATTTTGTTATTTTCATCAGTGAAAACTTTAATTGGGATCATTACAACATTTAATCTGCAGTTTGCCTTTTTTTAAAAATTCAAAATTGTAGTTATTCAACCAGTTTTGTGTAAAAAAACTGAAGTGACTTTATGGCATTTATTATTTGTTGTGCATTAAATACAAAACATTGCAATAAAAACTGATTCTTCTAAGTAATTTAGAGGTACTGCAGTTTAAGATTGTTTCAAAACGTTGGTATAGTTCAGAATTGTAGAGGCTAGATATCAAATTTCCACACTTTACACTGTAATAACTCAAGCTTTGTGGGTCATACAGCTAACCTCACCGGTGCAAGACAGCTACCTCGATAAACTGCTATCTGGCTATAAAAGGCAGAAAATACAGACATGTAGTCGAGCATCGCCCTGTTTTGTAAGAATGTGTCCGTGTCAGTGTGTGTGACAGTCTGCTGCATGTACGAGTGTGTGTAGGACAGAGACTGGCGTCAGCGCTGGCAGATGTTAAACCCTACGACGTAGAGAGTAATTCAGAGCCGTTGGTTACCGTCATCCCCGTGCAGATCTTCAATCTCGACCCTGAGAAGGATCTCCGCCCCACCGCCAACACAACTACATTTCACACACCCTGCAGTCACAACAGTTAAGTCACTTTCCTCCTCCATCATAGACTGAAAACTCATCTTCTCAAAAAGTAGTATTACTGTCATCCAGCTGAATCCTCCTCGCAGTTTACTCTCACAAGAACATTGTCAGGGTTTGAAACGTGTGTCTGACCCACCGTTGCTGCTTGGCACAAGTAATTTTTGTAGTTTAGGATCTGCGTTCACTGTAGAGCTGCAATCAGTGCAAATTCTTTGGTATTAACGCGTCAGCTCATGCTCATGCTCGCTTCTGAATCCCATACATGCACTCAAATTGGACCAACAGCTATCTCCCCAATTCCGAAGCAATGAATAATTTAGCCTGCCCCGCTCTCTCTGTTCTCCAAGTGTAAACACAAAATAAACAAACCCGACCTGGTGGTGCTATTATGTTCAAAAATGTCATCCGGCGGTTGCTGCATCCCCTTGGGCCTACACAGGGATCCCTCGGGTCCGAACAGACAGGGAGACATAAGCAGGGGGAGATAGCCCTTTTTTTGTTCGCTGTGCCAGGTTTGTCCTTGAAGATCACGCCATTTCGTCACAAGCGGGGCTTTTTTTTTTTTCCACACTTCAAATGTCAATCAATACCATTTTTCATTGTCTTGATAGAAAAAAACCAACAGCGCTGGGAAATTAAATGTGTTTTTAGATCAATACAAAGTGTCTGCGAAGGGCCTTGACACATTTGAATCTTTGAACAATGTCGTGGATGCGAATGGAGCTGCCGTGATGGAAGCAAAGAAGGTCACTTGAATGAGAAAAGGCGGATGTTTCGGGGACAGAGAAACAGGAGCTCAACCACATGGACTATCTGAAGACAAGCTTTGTTGATTGGGTCAATAATTTTAGGTAACATTAGCTGCCATCAGCTTCCGGGCCAGCCGCACCTCACTGTGGTCTGATTATATTTTTAGCCTGTTGTAATACGAAATGAAAACTCACTAAGAAGCACAGACATGCAGCAGCGTGGTCCAACACACGATGATACAAAGCTTATGGTGGAAAAAGCTGATAATAGTGAGTTACATAATCAAATTAGTAACGGATATGTAAACTCTGTGTATCTAAAGTGATTTTTTAAAAAGCTAGTTCCACAAGGGCTGTCATTTTAAGCCAAGCCAAATTTTTTTCTTTTTTCTAACAGCACTACACTGCCCACACAACTGTAGGAAGGCTAACTGTAGTTTGGTTTAATTACAGCATTTGGAGCTGGATGTTTCCTCTTTGGGGTTGTTGCATGATGAATATCTGGATATTTCAGCACTATCACAAGACAGATGGGTAAAACATCAGTATTTATATATTCCATGTTTGAAGGCATCAGATTTATACAGTGGCGATGTCATACACATTTGATGAGCAAATGCATCCAAATGTAAAAACAAAGGGCCCCACTTCTCTGAAAAGTGCCATAAAATTCTGCCCCAGATGTGAGAGCAACCATTTTCCAGATTTAAATTTTCTTTGTAGGTAACAGATGAAGCAATTCTGCTCCATCATTTCCTGTCATTTTTCAATGTCAGCTGCTGACAGAGGGCATAAAAAAGCCATAAAATCCTTTAAATTGGGGGAAATAATGAATAGAAACACTGCTATTATCTAAATCTCAAAGAAAAGACAACTCACTAAACACTATTTCTTGCTAAATCTGATCCTGCATGGAGTGACATTTGAGAATGAGAACTGGATCATTATCTTGGGAGTACTGCTTTAACAAATCCGCTTACATAAAGACGACCCTGTCTTACAAAAATGATGCTCCTATACAACCAAACTGCATCCTCCTTTATGCTTTGAAAGAAAGGTTTGACGACGGATTTTTACCCAGGAGACAAGTGTTTGGGACCATTTTCTTAGTTTTGTTTTCACTCATTGTTTACTCCGTTTACTCATTGTTTGGATAGGTTAAGGCACAAAACCTACATGGTTAGGTTTAGGAAAATATAATGCTGTGGTTGACACGTTCCCAACAACAAGTACTTCTTGGAAGCTTGGCTAAGTTTAGAAACCAAACCTATTTGTTGGGTTTTGGAAAACAGCAGGATTTGGGTGAAATTACGAACCTTTCACTGCATGTTTTAGGTTTCTCCTCCATTTTCTGGGCTACCAGGGTGATGGGTCACGCTCCATATGATTGAAAATACATTTCCCTCAAAGTGCAATTGGAAATGGAATTTATCATTGTGCAGGAATGTAATTTTCGGGAGACAAAGCAAATACAGAGCATAAGAGATGAAGTATTTTTATTTTTATTTTTTTAAAGTTATTTTTTTGGCCTTTTTGCCTTTATTGGATAGTACAGTTGAAACAGAGACAGGAAAGTGGGGGAGGAGAATGGGGGAAGGGGTTGCAGCAAAGGGCCATGAGCAGGATTGGAACCCATGGCCCCCTGTATCGGGGACTATAGCCCCTGTACATGGGTCACCAGCTCAACCAGGTGAGCTAAAGTGGCGGGCCCAGAGACAGAATATTTTGAGGTAACATGACATTTTTTATTCTCCCTGACAAGATGAAAAGTTCAGTTTTTTAATTGTAGTTACTTTTTAACAAAGACGCAAAGAGGTGTACGTAGTGATTTTGGAGAATTTTTTTTTTGGATATTTTGCACATTATTAAGTTTAGATTTGACCATTCCTCTCACTCTCACTGCCAGTTTTCTCCTAAACTACCTTTTTTATTTCTCCTGTCGAGACATGCTGGCTTTGCCTTTAAGCTAATTTTACAGTTTCATGTGTTCGCTGGCTAACACTAGCTGTTTGGTCATGCTGTCTGTATGGTTGGGGTACAAACAGGCATAAAAGGAGAATCCCAAAGAGGAAGCAGCGAGAAGGACAGGGTGATGAATATGACAGTCATGTTTACTCGAGCGTAACAGTGATTAATTACCTAAGGTGCCTCACAGCTTCATGGTGATTACAACCATTTCTTATCGTAGAGAGAGATTAAGATGGCCTGGCCGGGGTTCTGTCATGAGCGGAACTGGCATGCATACGCCGAGGCTCTCCTTACATTCAGAATATAAACACGTCCAACACAGGCACACATCCAGGAGCTCACTGTCCCTTTTAACATTAAATCTAAAAACTGTGCAGCGACCCATGCAGTTTCACTGGAGCTGCTGCCATCTTAGACCAATGCTTAATTCTTACTGCTCCCACTCTCACACACACACACACACACACACACAGACACACACACACACACACACACACACACACACACAGAGGTATGATGATGCATTTTCCACATACTTCATGTTGACTGTCCTTGTGCGTCTAATGCATGTCAATGAGACTTGCGTCCTAAGACCAATCAAAGCCTTCACGCCCCAACCCAATGGGTCTCAGTGGATGTAATGTAGTGGTAAGACAATGGTGCTCTATTGATCGTGCCTGGCTGAGACTCCTCTGAGGAATAAAGAAGTCGAAAACAAACACACACATGCACACACATGGACTGCCATCTGTCATGGCTGTCGGCAGCCTGGCCACCATCTTCCTCTGTAAATGGGGCAAAACACACAAAATAATAGACTGAGGGAGAAGGAGAAAGGCGAGCAGGGAAGCATCGCCCGGGGAGCTGACATAAACCAGTGGTTATCATTTTGTCTTCGCCTGAGCTGCAGCCCTTTCACTCCGTTGTTAGATTCCTCATGTTGCCCATGGCTCACAGATGGGACAGTCTTTTAAGGTGCTGGTTGTCCATCAAACCCTGAATGTCATTACATGTGTGCCAGCTGGTGAGGAAGGTGACGCCTGCTTTTAATTAAATCCAGGAAACGTGGAGGATGAGATGGTATGGTAATAGAGGGAACATCATTAATAGTTGGAGACATATCTCCCTGTTGGATCAGCGTGATAAACTGCGCAGGGTGACTCAGAGATATCAAAATCAGAACTGCCTTTATTTGCCAAGGATAATTGATGCACAAGGAAACTGACTTAGATAAGTGGAGCTGAGATATTAAGCTGTGACCACAAAGGAAGCATTTTTTCCTACTTTTTGGGTATTTTTAGTTGTCGTGACAATTGTGGGTCTACAGAATAGTGTGTGCCTTTTGTTTAGGCCATGACGCATTTTACGGAAGTTGTCTCAGCCTCAGACGTGGAACATGGAGAGTATGAAAACAGGCAGTGAAAGATGCTGCAGCTCTCAGGTAGGAAGAGGCAAACCCACGACTATGCAACCTCCTCAGCTCTATGAGGTGTTATATCATTTTTCAGCTCCAGATTGTATTTTCCTGCCTGTACTTTTATTCCATCATCACTGTGCAGAAGATATTTCTGCTGCTGGCTAGGTGATAGTCTCACTTACTGGGTATAAGCCTCCTGCCGTGCCTTTTAATGCATCTTTTTCCTCCCCTTCTGCAATCTACATGTTACCCTTGTCAAAATTCTTCTTTTTCCACCTATAGCAGAATGATTAAGAGGTGCAGCCAGACCATTCTTCAACACTAACACAATGCTGCTGTGGAGATAGGGGTGGTTATGCGAGACTAGGCAGGTGATAACGCATCAGTGATGTTTCTAGATGCAGTTGAAAGATGCTTTCAGTGAAAACCCTCTGATAAACTCCTCACACTCTGCCTGCTCAGTACCAAACATTAGACTGAAAAACTGAACAACAAGCTAGGGAACACAGAGCAGCATTTATTGGCTAAAGAGCAATATATTTCCCTCCGGAGCTTTAATTAATATTGATATTATTTAATTATAATCCATCAAGAGAATTAAAAGTAGAGAGAACTTCAATATCTACATTTATTAAGCTTGCTCCATTGGCCAAAAAAGTAAGTGTAGGTTTAAAGAGCTCAGCTGGATAAATGGACTGTTTTTTGGATTTTTCTGTTTACTTTTTTTTGTGCACATACAAAGTCTGCAAGCATGCAAAACACAAAATCCACCCCAAAGGGAACTACTACCTCTCAATGAAAACGCTGCTTCTAACCTACCTGAAATATCTTATTCGTACATAATATGGGCTCTTTAAAGGACTAGACAAACACTACATACAAGGCTGGTGAGAGTTTAACTAACTTCCTCGTAATTGAGCAGTGTCACTCAAACAGTTCAAATCTAATGATCTAACCGTTCTATTGTCCCTCAGATAAATAGTGAGCTGTAGATGGAAGTGTATCACTAATCTCCTTAAACTGACTCTATGCTGCAATGGCCAAAGGTATGGGTGTCTTAAAATAACCCCTGGCAACCAAGTGGGTTTTCTCTGCATTTGATTCAGTTCTAAAACAATGTCTGATTAAAGCTGCATGATGCTTGCAGAAGGCCAAGAAGGGCGTCAAATCTTTGAAGCCAACTGGGTGGAAGTGGTCAAAAACAAAACAGCAACAATAACAATTTTCTCATGCCAGAGAAAGTGCAATAGAAATAATTAAGTCGAAGTAGATTAAAGCAGTTTTTACATTTGGCTGCAAGACAAAAAAAAAAAAAAGATTGTACATGGAAGCAGATTACAACAGACTGACTAATACCCAGAAATAGCCGTGCTGTTTGTTCTCAAAAATTAGAATCGATTGCTTGTTGTGCCTTTCGCCATATGCCCGCGGTCCAAATAATATTCCAACAGATTCATCACTGCACTTTCTTCACTTTGCTAAGAAGAAAATCAGTCGGGTACCCTTACCAATAAGAAAAGGGCCGTACCATCTGTAAACCTACCTGTGACTGATCTGTGTCCCCCGTAGACTGGACATGGTTTCTTCCAGGTTCTGCCGCAGGTCAGCGATGTTCTTCACTGTCCTCATACGTCTTGTCTCAGGGTCCTCTCCTGCAGACACACAGTTCATGTGATTTACTGAGATGCTTGGACCTGCATACACACTCTTAACAACACACACCACCGCAAAATATAGGAAGTGATGAAGACATCTGACATATAGTATTTCACTGGATGCCACTGAAAGTCTCAGCAGGAGGAACAGAATGATGACTGATCACGATGACAGCCAGCAAGGGTGAATGCCCCTAACCCCCTTTGGACAATTTGGAGCCGATACAATAAATCAGCCTGTCAGGCTGCACCACATGCACTTCTTCTACTTTAAAAAGTGGATACATTATTTTATGCAGTATTGACATTTTTCCTTCAGGCTGATGCAGAAATGCCATGCCATGACACCACGCGATCTGTCAGTTAGTTTGGGACAAAGTCGTGCTGCAAAAGGAAACTGTGTCAGATTCTTTGTGCCTCTCTGTCAGGCATGTTGGAGAATGCTGCCATCTCCCTACCTCAGCCTGCAGACAGCAAAGAAAGCACTTCATATGGTTTAAGTTCTTCTTAGTGCCTGGTTTAGAGATGAAGCTCTTGCTTCACTCAAGCAATAGGCCTATTCTAAAGGAGTGCTGCTAATAAGCAGAGAGTGGGCAACATTTCACAACTGCGAGCGGTGGGTGCACACCAAAGTATCTGCTTGTCTGCTCCAATTAAGGCTCTCTGTTAGCTTGTCAAGCTAGCCTATATCCGTGGGCGGGTACCACAGAATGGGTAATTAACAAGTGGCAGGAGACACAGAATGGATGGCGGTCACAATGCTTTCTAGTTTTAAGGTGCTTTCAGAGGAAAACTGTCTACAATGCAGTGTGATGGTAAGCCGTGTGCAAGAAGTTGTGCTCTCTGTGCTGATTTCGGTGTTCTGAGCAGACATATCGACAGCAAGCGACTGTGATTACAGTGACTGGGGCAAATGAGAGAAGATGGGTGCTGCAGTAAGTTGGAGGTTTGAAAAAGCCCCCAGCGACTCCTGTGGCGCAGCTCAGTGCCAGGGGCAGAAAAAAGATTTGACATGTTTATATATTGCAATTTGAAGCAGAACTGCATTCAAAACAAGCAGAAATGCCAAGCCAGTTTCCCTGGGTAGCTATAGATACATAAAAATCAATTTCAGAGTTGACCTCAAGGCATTTGGATAAACTTTCTGGCAGTAATGCTGTAAACATGTCATTTGAAAAACATCCTGCAGTTTGCAGGACGGAGGTCTGTCTTTTTTCAGAACCAGTCTTTCGCTCTAACACTGAAAGAAATGATTGGATTTGAACAGACTTCCACAACATTGCCCAGATGTAGCTGATCTTGCAAAGTGACACCAGTCTTCCTGTTTTAGTGTATGCTCTGTGACAATGCGCATTGTTAGAGTCTCCTGGTTTAGCAGGAACAACACAACTGCAGACGTCACTGGATTTATTCAAAGGAGGGAATAACTTCTTCGAGGTTATTCTATCTTTGTATCTGATCCTACTATTATTGCAGATGTACATACAATATATAATATAAACTATTTGTGTTGTGTTACATATGCTATACATGCTGTCATAGCGGACACAGTTGTTAAGGCCACGTCTCCTTTGTAGAGAGACATTGTTAAAAAAAAAAAAAAAGGTTTAATCAGTGAGTTACAAAAGCACACAGCACAGGCGCAAATGAACCTAATCTTCATTCACTACAGGCATCTGTTCTTAAAAGGCTTTAAAATGCCAATGAATAAACCAAGAAAAGCTAGAATCATCTAGCTAGAGACTACTGCAGTAAGAATGAGATTCAAAGGTTTTTCCTACCACCAATTACAGGCATTATTAGAGGTTAACATTGTCTAAGTCACACTGTCCAATCTTCGAGACTGTTCGAAGACTCTACACCACAATGTCTGAGTTCACAGCTTTTTTTTTTCCAAAATAAGTCAAGGCTCGACCTCAATTATACTGCACAGTGCAGTGCAATGACCCGGCAGAGTAAAGAGCAGTCTAGTATAATTGAGGTCATGTTTTGTCTTTGCAGAGCACACAGACTGAAGGTTATGAAAGGTCAGTGTGGTTCTTAACCTCTGCCCCCATGTCTAATGTTCACTTTATGGCTGCTAATTACAAATCAGGTATCAATATATTATCTTGCACTAAAATTGCTGGAAAATAAGAAATATCGGTTACTATATTATGCTCACTGCCAACGCATAAAGGCTTCTGCGCCCTGAATTCATCCCTGCCAGGATGAAACACTTTCTGAGACATTAAACGCTCAGCTGAAGCCCAGGATGTCATGCCGGGCCACATTTCAGCAGGTTGCAGCTCCTTAAAGAGATGACGACCAGTTCATGAGCTTAATGGAAGATGGATAACCCGGTGCCACAAACTTAAAGCACTACCACCATCTGAGTTTCTTTTTCCCTGTAACTCTTCCTTTTCTCGTGTCCTCTCTGCTATCCATCCCTCCTCCTCTCACCAGGGCTCCTTCGAGAAAGATCCAATTACAATCCCATTATGAAGAGACATGAGGAGATCTGGCCCCAGAGTCTCTGTCATGAGCGGATACTTGGTGTAGCATTGAGAAGCAGCCAATGTGTGTGCATTTACGTTTATCACATGAGCGCGATCTGCGATGTAGCTGCAGAGGTCTCACCTGAACATTAGGTGAGCGGAATGCAACACAACCGCATCCCAAAGGCAAACTGACAAATTACACACGTTGGAGGCTTTCAGCATTAGGAAACTAATATTCTTTCCAAAACATAATAACTGTAAGCAATTTACCAGCTCAGCGCTCTTTGGTGGATCAGGAGGAGCAGCAGACATGTGTGTAGTTAAATCCCTTGCACCTAATGACCTAATGTAGTAGCTGCTTATGCACATTCGTAGCTGCTGTTGCCACTGCAGTATTCAACACTAACAGAGAGGTGAGAAGCCACAAAGCATTCATTTGGATTCAAGCTGATGTCCAGATCTTGGCCTGGTGAGAAGGGGAAGCAGCCAAACGGAGCCCAGGCCAATGTGTGTGTGTGTGTGTGTGTGTGTGTGTGGTGTGAGGGGGTGGAGTTGAAAAGGGCAGGAGGGGAAGCAACACACATAGATTCACACACTTAGATGCAGGCTCGCGGGGTGTTGAACAAATGCTGCTTGAAATAGAGTTGACACAACATAATGCAAATGGCTGCTGTTTGGAACTGACGCATTCCTAGACACACTCCAGCACAAACACACACGCACACCCACACACATACTGTACTGTACCAGTCTGTGCTTACATGCCAGTTCACACTCTCTCCCCCTCTCTTTCAATAATGCATGCTAGCTGGTACTGATGCCCCCTCGCTCTAGCTGAACGCTATTAGGGAACCATCCCGGTCATGGAATTATAATACACACAAATGCATGCATGCCAACCCACATACACGCAGGGAAACACACATTTAGACATAACTGTATGCTGCTTATACTCTGGTTGCAGCAGTGTGTTGCCTACATAAAGCTGGCCTGTCACTGACACCTCTCACACACACTGATAGAAGTATCCACATGTAATTTTACGGCCCTGTTGCTGAATGTGTGCGCTAGCAGGCGTTGCAGCACATTGCGAGCTTGTTAATATGTATCAGCGACAACTGTTCCTTGAGGCTAAACGTGCAAACTGCCACAACGGCAGCAGGAGACTCTGAAAGCCAACTTTGACAGGGTGAAAGAGTTCTCTAATGATGTGAATGGTGTCTCAAGTATCTGGATAGATGTTGGATGTACACATACAAATGCATGCATAAACACATGGAGCCATGTATGCACGCAAAAAGGAAAAAAACAACAACAAAACACACACCTGTATGAACACACATCCCGCAGATAAGCCTGGACACATTAACACAGGATGAAAGGCGTAATAATGAGCTATTGATCACATAGACTGTGTGATTCACAGGCTGCGCGAGGGAGGTGCAAGTCATAAAAACTGTGCTGTTTCACTGGAGGAGGTGTTGCCTTTACATTATCTGTCTCTCAAGGTATTTCTGTTTAATGCTGCATCATGCCTGCACCTGCTCAAAGGAAATCAGCAAAAATCTGCTCATTCCTCGCGCTCACCCTGCTCTGTTATGCGTTTTACTTTATCTGTACAGTCACAATAAGCGTCTCTACTGTCACAGCTGCATAAGAAATGGTCCTTACATCAAAGACAGGTTCATACGTGGAGGCTCATTCCAAAAGCACAAAGTGGGGTTAGAGCTTATCGTACAAATGGAAAAGTCAGATTAAACACACGCAAATAGTGAGATCTCCCAGGTGCTACAGCACTAGTGCTGAAGAATAGCATGGGACCAGGTTAGACTGCTAAATTCACACGACAGCATTTAAGGATTCAGCACACACAACTGTATACCTTCTTTGCACACTGGGGCATAGTGAATGCAAGTGACAGAAATGGTGTGTAAAAGTTACCTTTTATATGTGTGGTTGTGTAAATCAACAACAACTGTGTGCGAGTGTGTTCATGTATGAACTACAGGAAGGAGGCTGCCTGTACTTTAATAGCCTATTTTCACACATTTCCTTTAAATAATGTCTTAAAATGCAAATAATGTGCTCTGAGAAGCACATTTCCCTATCATGAGGATTAAGAAAATAACCAGCTTATGGAAGGTATTTTCTGTTCTCACATTGTCAGATTGTGCACAAAACTCAACATTAACATGATTTTTTACATTTCCAGTGCAAAGTTTCTCATTTGTACTGCTGCCTTTATAATCCTCTCATGTTGGACGTATGCAAACCACAAACTGTATGTGAAATATGCAACACATATGTGTTCATTTTTGGAGTCATTCTCAGACTTGTGAGTGTTAACTTACGTGGGCGAGGTTGGGTTTGCAGCACCTGCTCCAGGTCGCCCAGCATGGTGAGAATCACCTCCTTATCCAGCTGAGCTGTTCCCTCACGAGGACCTCCCCCTGAAACCTCCTCCTCTGCCCAATACCCTCCGTCTTTCTCCCTTCCTCCCTGCTTCCCACCTCCCCTGCCTGCCACTGCCTCCTCGTCTGACCGTCCACTGCTGCCGTCTTCATCCGTTCCCACCACCTCCCTGGACCTCCGCTGTGACTCAGTCCTTGGGTGGCCGCTGTATGACGCCCGCTGTGGCCGCCCACCTGCCGCTGTGCATCGCCAAGGGACCGGGATGAGGGAATGCTCTGACTGAGAAAGCACCTTAGTTAGGGAGAGTGACAGGGATCGAGCTCTGGTGCCCCTTACACCTCCGCCCCTTGTGACCGCCTCCTTCCTGGGGCTTCCCTGCAGACTACCTCCTGCCCTCTGTGTGGAAGATGAGTACAACGAAGAATTCTGAGGTTGGGAAAGGCGAGATGGTGGCTCATCAAGCTCAAAGGAGTAAACCCGCTGCTCGCCATCGCTGAGCAGGGTCAGGTTAGTGAGAGATCGTTGCTTGATCCGCAGGTTGAGGTTGTCGGGGAGAGGCTGGGGAGGCCGTCGGGCTGGGCTTCCTCCCTGGTACACTGAGAACTCTGCTCCTCTCTTCATCTCTGCTCGCAGCTTCCCTCCCTTTTTTCGGCTTACCTCTTTACCACCGGTGCCTCAGTGACTGAAACTATGCATGCGAGTGGATCTACCTGTGCGTGCCTCTCTGCTTCACATCTTGGCTGCACTGTCACTGAGAGAGCAGATGGAGGGAAGGGAGCACCGGAGAACAGCAAAGAGATGGGTCCCAGAGTCCCACGCCTCCCGACTGAGGTCCAGGCTTCAGTGGGCTGGAGGGAAAGCGAGCACAGGGGGACGAGTGGAGAGAAATCCTCCCTCTCAGCCATGTAGGTAAAATCCAGATCCATCCTCGAGCCAGCCCATACTCATGGTCAGACGCTGAGCCAGACACAAACACTTATTTCTTCCACTCCTTCTCCTGTCCGCATGCTGTCTCTCTGTCTTCTTGGCTCCTTTTCTCTTGCTTCACCACAGTGAGGGGCGTGGATGAATGAGTCGCTACATCTCCTGTGCCTCACACGTTCCTCTCTCCCTCCTGCGCTCACACTCTTTATCTTTTCCCCCTATTAAATGACAGTCTCTTTTCATTCACTCTTATCTATTTCCTTCCACTTTGTCTCCTCCTTTAATTACCACCTCGCTGCCACACTTCTGCTGCCTTCCCTCTGACTCTCTGACGGTTCCTCTCTCCTCACAGCGGAGAATGAACGGGCGGTGGAGCCGGCAAACAGACTCACACAGCCCTCGGTCTGCCTGTTCATTCCAGCATTCAGCCTGCAGTATTCCCTCTCTCTCCCTCTCTCTCTCTCTCTCTCTCTCCCCGTTAGCCCCCCTCTGTTTATCACTCTCTCTTTCTCTTAATCCCTCTGATTCTCTCACTTTCTGTTCACTTCTTACGAGCCTTTATCTTTTTCTCCTCCACTCTCTCTCTCTTAGCGTCTCTCCATCTCAGTGTGACAGTGAGTTGTTTGGACAGTGCACCTGTAAGCTTGCAGCCCCTGCTGCACCACTCTGACCGCCCGACTTAATTAAATGCTATCTTGAGGAGCTAAAGCAGCGAGCCCGCAGCTTGTCATGGATCAACAATGAGACCACAGAGCCAACATATTCCCATCAATCAATGCGAGCGTTATTAGCCCCGTCTCTATTAGTCACAGCTGTCTTCCACACATTCTCTTATGCTGGATACTGACTGATAGAAGACAGTGGAAGCAGTTGCCTCAGAAACGGCAATCACGGTGATCATAATCACTGTGGGGGACTATTCTAGATGTTAGCATTATTTAAAAATATATATAAATGCACACAATTAAGCTTAAAAATCAACATGTCAATCAGGACTTTAAATTTGGGCTGCTTTGATGTTAGTTTGATGACACTGGCTCAGATGTGTACGTAAAATGAGTAGGCTTGTCATGTGGTTTGTGGTATGCATACACTTGAATTTCTTTCTCAGAGTCTCATTTCTGCCCCTCTATGGCGAAAGAGTCGGAAAAACGAAGGATGCGAGATGACCATGAAACGTGTAACAGCGAAAAGCAAGTGTTTGAAATGGACCCCAAACAAAGAGAGTGTCCAGCGCTGAAGTCTAATTTTATCCGCTAAATGATGGGCTTTGGAAAAGCCGCGGCCAAAGCAAAATGTCTGGAATGTTGCTGTCGACCTGACATCCCCAAACCTATAATCACACGGTGTTGTTTGTGCACGCTGGGCTTTGTAGAGTTCACTTTGAACTTGACGTCTTACTTTGCATTGTTTTAGTCTTATGTTTGATTTATCTGACCTCTACTTTTTCTATCATTACACAGAAGGTAAGAGGTTCAATTCCAAATGAACACGTTTACATCAAATGACCTCGAAAATATCAAACCCAATTCTCTTTTGGAAGGATCCTCAGAAACAAAATCAGTGTCACAATAATAAGAACCAGAACAAACCAGAAAAGCCCTTCCGTGATGAACAATGACATTTAAAGTAAAAAGAGTGACAGTGTGACAGTGAACTCTTCGTTTGCAGCTGGCATAAGGCAAGTGAAACAATGGAACTGGTGTGTGCCAGCGGTTTGTGTTTTGATGGTGTGTTCCCTGGTTTAACCTCTCATTCTGCTGCTTGTTAGGAATTTAAGTTTGCGGTTAGAAACTCCTTTAAACTGGTCAGATGTCCCTCGATGCTGAACTCGCAGCTGCAGAAGTTCAAATGCACAGACTTACACTGTGCTGTAATTAAAAGACAATGAAGACGTTTGCAGACTTCTCTTTTTGCAAAAGAACAAGATTTCACCTGCAGTTTGCAATTGTGTATTTGTGATTACAGCGATAGTTTAATATTAGGCCTCGATGATCCCTGGCCAATAAACAGCCTACTATATCCCTTCAGCTCATGTTTCTCTCCCCCGTGGCATCCATGCAAGCCCCTGGGAGACGGGTTTCCCCATCCCAAAACCCTGTCGCCGCCTCCACCAGAGCGCCACACTCCCGACAGCTGCTCTGAGGCACTCAGTACTGGAACCTTAACCTCAGTGTGGTGAGGCAGCCTTGCCCTGGTCGCCCTCTGAGTGCCTCCAAGCTTTACTGGCTTTCTTTCTTTAATGCGTATCAAGGTGAGATCATTCTTCTACCTTTATTTATTATTCATGTGAGTAAATGTATTGATACGTGTGTGCTTTTCATTATTGTGCTGACATTAAATAATTATCTGTCTACCTTGATAAACAGGCAAAAGGGGTAAAATTCAAAGCAGGAAGGTTAAACTCACAATAAATCAGGTCATGAGAACTGATTGATAATTATTGACAATGAATTAAACATTTCACTGTGAGAAATGTTTCAGCTACATTGCTCAGCCCCATTGAATTAGACTGTAAACATCTATCTTCATAGTTACTAACTGTTTATAAGCAGGTTCTTATTTGTTATATGGCTTAACACGGCTGCTCTCCCCAGTTTTTATTGCCTCATTTTAGGTTATGAAGGTGTGAAACCCATAACTCAAACAGTTGGGTTACAGACCCTCTTCAACTTGGATATAGTTCTGTTATCTGAGCTAAAGTCCTCTCTTGGGGTTTTGTAGAGAATTTGTGATACTTCACAAAAGCCCTCCCTCTGCTCAGACTAAACATGGTAAATCCTGTGTATGTACTGATGATAATGTGCCATGGTGACTGGTGGTGATGCAGCACTGGGATTGTAACAGATGATGGCAGCCTGCAGGGATGTAAACACAGAGCCACAGATGCTCCCTGTGTCCAGCTGTCAGCGCTGACCTTTTCCCTTCACTACATGAAATCAGCGTGGAACAGGAATCCCCCCAGTAAACACAAAACACACTCACGTCAGCACATACGCACTCACTGGGAACACACTCGCGCAACGCCAGTACTAACCACAGCGGTAGCCTTCAAAAGCGCTCTAATCCAGCTGCTATTTTTCACCTATACTCTATTAACAGACCCTGCAGCATAAATGGTACAAAGAACATCTAATCCATGATGTAACACAACAATTTTCATCCGAGCAAACTCAATTTTTCATTTCCTAATGAAGGAAAATCCAATTTTCTCACCAATTCCTTTCACGTGTTGTGCAGAATTGCAGGTCAACATTGAACAAACACAGATACCGAACTGCGGAGGAAGGTTAGATTCCCCCATAACCAATATTTAAAAGGACAAATGTTAATGTAATGATGCATGTCCGCATTCACACACCCACACAGAGAAATAGCATCTATGCAGATCCCACAGCATATGTGTTGACCTTCTGTACCTGATATCTCCTCCAGGCACTGTTTGGCTGTCTTGCTGTAGACGAGCTCTCCCTTGGTGGGGCTGAGGCAGGGGTCGGCTGGGGCCACCATGGTGCAGTCATTTTCTGAGAATGTCCTGGAGGCAACAAAGAACAAATAGTACACAGCAGTTATAAAGACAGACTGCAACATATGCTAAATTCAAGCGCCTACAAACTACAGCCATGGAGTCCTTCCTCTACTCTTCAACTGTTTCAAAGTGTTTTCTAGTGAAACTCAACATGTCTAAATGAGTTGTAAACCATATTGTTAATCCATATGCTGAGAACTTTGAAAAACAAACTATTTTTCAAGGTGGGGTTACAGATTGTGGTTCGAATGTGGATTGATTCAGATCAGCTTTTGTAAATATATGTCAAGGTAATAAATTACACAATATTTGTCATGTTAAACCTTCCTTGGAGACAATTACCGTATATGTAACATCATTTTTGTGCTCCCATTTTGTAAGGATAAAATTCCATCTCGACTTATGTGGAGTTATTTTTCTAAATGAGGAACCATTATTCTGTTTGCTTGTAAATTAGCACCATTTAGTTTTAGTTTAACATTAAAAACATCATTAAAAACTACTGCAACACTAAAAAAAAAAAAAGTATCTCATAAATATTTTATAGCCTGTGGAGTGGCTTGAATGAGAAAGTGCAAAGAGTGTGTCAAGCAGACACATTTGTTGAAATGTTGGGGTTAAAAAGGCCAGTAACTAAAAGATTTTATGGCTTTGTTTTAGAGTAGCAGCCAGAATTTTCCCTCCTGTGCGCTTAGTCTGTGTTTCTGTGATGTTACGTAAGAAAAGAGTTGAATTTCCGAGACAGATTTTAGTCTAAGTTCGATATTCAACAGATGGACATCTCAAATGGGAGGGGATGGTCTCATGAGACATTTTCTGCAAGTGCTTCTGTGTGTGTGTGTGTGTGTGTGTGTGTGTGTGTGGGGAAAGTGCATTAAATATGTGTTTGTGTGCATCCTCCTCCTCCTCCTCTTCAATACTATGCTGCATCACGCTCCACTGTTTGTTTGCTGATCTAAAGAAACAAGGATAGAGTCCAACACACTTCCTGGGATAACACAGAGTCATACACACACATACACAGTCGCAACTACGAGGAAACACAAAACCATGCATGTACGAACACAGAAACAGATTAATGGTGACATAGATAAACACAGTAACAGACAGTGACTGCATATACGCATACAAACACAACGAAACGCACGCTCATGTAAGCATGCACAACGACAAGCATCCAGACTACATAAAAATCCTGAAATACACACAGTGAAACTTGCATGCAGAAACTGAGAAAATTAAAACAAGCAGACACACAAGCATGCACAGACCGAAGCACAGACAGATCTAAGCGCACGGTACTGAATAGCGTTTTCCCGCACACACGCTGCACACACACACACACATACACACACACACACACACCAGGGACCACCACCACCTGCAGAGCTGCAGATAAAAATTGGCTTCCTATTGCGACAGTAGCATCAGCCTGTGACTTCAGCTCATGAGAAAAAGCTTTTTTTTTTCTTCCTGCAAGCTTCCTTCACCTCAGTGGATTCACAAAGACAGAGACGGAGATATTCACTCCCACTGCTGCAGAGAACAATATGGACCCAAAATAAGAGATTGGACATATAGAAAAAGGTGTGGGAAATAAATTGTCATGTACCAAAAATTTATTTTGTTATTTTCAAAAGGAAAGTCTGCTGCTGCTGATTGAAAATGTAGCACTTTTGTGAAGAAGTGTCTCCGTATTTTGTGCTGTCAAGAGATAATCCAAGGCGGGGAATGTCACATCACCATCCACATTGCTTGATTGACACATGATCTGTAGTAAATAACGACCGACCAATAGACTAAACTTTTATGTACCACTGTAGTATTTCTATCACTCCAGATTTGTTTTGAACCAGCCAGGTCACCTTAGGTTATGGGAGCAGAGGAAAACACAGGGGATGCAGTTATTGACACTGCAAACTCTTTGTATGTGTGTGAATGTGTGTGTGTAGGCGGGTGGGGGCAAATCAATTCCACATTCCAAGGGCAGCAAAATCTTACAACTACTCTGGTCTGTTAAGCTTGGCAGAGACACGAAGGTACAGTGGGCGGAGAAAGAAAAACCAAACAAGAGGAGGATGCTTAATTGGGCCAAAAATGATGGTGAATTGCAGCACAGCAGGAGGCCTTCACACTTATTGTGCGTGCGCTGACAGCTTCGGGTGAGGCCTACTGGTGGAGAGGAACAATAAATAGAAAGGGGAGGATGAAGATAGAAGCTGCAGAAACTTCCCCATAGGGATATATCTAGGAACAGAGACAAAAGGTATTGGGGGGACGCAAATCTGCACTGTACCTCAAAGGCAAGACCTGATTCACCACCAGTGGATTAGTTTAAAGTCATTATTATTTATTGTGTGAAAATGACTGCCCACAGGCTTCGTCACTGCAAAATTCGAAGACAAAATCAGGTTATTTCAATGGAAGAGTCTGTGTATTCCCTCATGGGTGTGAAATAAGTCTGCAACAGTGTTTTTCACAGGCAAGCTTGCTCCTTCAAAAACTCTTTATTGAATTAATTGCAGTTTAATCCTAAAAGCAAAATCCCAGGCTGCCTGTACAGGAAAAAATAGAAGAGAGCCACTGAGAATGACTAGCGCTTCCATCTTCCTGGCTCAGGAACATGTTAGCAACTAGCTTGTCAGCCATGACAGCTCACCAAGTAGTATGCTGTCCCTTATTTACCCACTGATAATTCTGTACTTGCACAGATAAACTTTTCACTGCCAGTGAAACCTGTAAGGCCAGTGTCTTATTTTTAGCATCTATGAGTGCAGGAAGATCCACATAATGTAAATTTTGTCCACGAGAGATCATGTGGATACTTGGAGCAGCAGCTACGCTAGAAAGGCAGTAGCCCATACACTCAACAGTAGTGCTGAATATGTAGATGCAAACCTACTGTGCATATGTGGAACAGAATCCTCTAAGGAGACTAAATAGTAGTATAATAATAACAACTATACGTGTCCATGTGTGTGTCCGCAAGGGAGCGTAGCTAAGGTTTAATGCTCTACTAGTAAATGTCAACTGACTCTGCAGGTCAACTCCTGTCAGATATTTGAGAGTTTGAAATATAATTTATCAGAAATAATTGTTCATATTTGTTTTCTTTCCGGTGCAAAATCAGTGACCTGATTCCCCACAAAGTGAAACTCTTCGGCGAGGTCGTGTATGTGTTTTTGTAAATGATTTAACACAAAACAAAAAAACAGTGAGCGACATAGCAAGGAGCAGATGTAAAGTATGTTAACTTCACTCACAGCCAAATTTGGATTTTCTAGCTCCAATTACTGACCAAGATGGAAGCAAGCATTAAGCAGAAGTCTGAGCTTCATAAACCGGTGTGTGACATCACAGATGGTACATCCACTTTCATCTACACTCACTGTTTCTCAGTTTAGTTTTTGCTCGCTGAGTGGGTTGCCTGTGTTTTTACAGATTCAGTTTTGGTTGCCTTCTTCGTAGCTGACTATCATTCACTATCTGCCCAGGACTGATAGCCACAGCAACTTGTTAAATGTGTGGGATTAAAGTATTACTAATGCTCGAAAGAGGCAGAGCTGACTGTGCACGACAGAGGAGGTAGTTGAGAGAGGGAGAAGGGGTGAAGGATTAAGTCTTGTTTAATGGGATTCCTAACTCCCTTTCTCTCCAAGCACAAAGGCTTTCCAGAGACTTTGGCGGCTTTTCTATTTCTTTGCTCCGGATTTACTCACTTCCTGCACCTCTGATGGCTGTAACATCAGGGAACCATGCGCCAGCTGCATGCATCAAAACAATGTTGGCTGAATGAGGAGAAGGGGAAAAGGTTCTTGAATGCTGCCAGTGTCTGGATTCTCACATCAAAGATGAATCCCAGACAGTTAAATAATAGGCTTTGGCAAGCAGCAGGCAGTGGATGTTAGTCTGTTCTGTAATGACTGTGAGGAGATGTGGAGGCGAGAGCAAGATGCACAGTGGGGAGCACCAGCTGATCACTGGGAGAACTCCAAGATTTTATGGGGTGTGAGTGAGTGATGTGTGTCTGAATGTGTGCAGGTGTGACTTCAGGTAAAGTGTTAAACATAGTGACCTCTCATGGAAAAAATGCGTGGGAGACACACAGCTTTGATCCTTTTGTTAGCATCTTATGGATGGTAGTGCACACAGACATCTCACCTGTACATGAAGGGGGCCACCGTGGCAGTATTGGGGTGGTTGTGCTGCTGCTGCTGAGGAAGCTGAACTACTCCATTTCCTCCGAGTGCGCCTCCACCTCCACCTCCACCTCCTCCTCCTCCTCCGAGCATCCCGCTGGACCCGGACAGAGCTGAGGTGCTGGTGGACGAGGTCATGCTGGTCCGTTTGCCCTCTGGGCCACCAGTGGAGCGCTGTATGTAAAAACTCCCACCTTGTCCTCCTTTAGTCATCTTGGCTCTCTCCCCCTCTCCTGCCCGCATGTTGCCGCTGCTGTTTAAGGCGGCCTGGTTTTGGGTCTGGGACTGACCCTGAGGCTTTGCCGTTGTTGTGGAGGGAGCTTTAAGTCCTGGCTTTGGGATGCCAGTGGAAGCCGAGGAGGCACCACCATCTTTCTTTCCCGATGATGACTTCCCTCCTTTGGGGATGAGGCTGGCGATTTTGGACGACTTCTTGCTGGAGTCGGCAAATGACTCACGCTCCTCTTTAGGCGGAGAGTTGTCCTTCCCAGATTTCCCAGACCTGTTTTTGTCCTCCTTGTCTTTGCTCTGGGCCATGGACCTGCTGCCATTTGCAGAAGCTTTTGAGAATGAAGAGGAGGATGAGGACGTTTTGCTCGGTGCAGTGAGGGATGATGCAGGGGTCTTTGTTGGCATCTGTTTGGCTGTAGCACTGCTACTGCCACTGCTGCACACTGACCCCGTGGGCGTCAATCCATCTTCACCATACTCCGACAGGTCATCTTCTTCCTGCAGAGCCATTTCCGCCATAGATGGAGATGCTCTTGAAGCGGATCTGGGGTTAATGAGGCGGAACTTCTCTAACATTGACCTCTGAGGAGGTGCAACACCTGAGCCTACTTTTGACCCATCGCCTCCATGTGGCAGAAGGCCTTCCGGGGCCTGAGGTGATGGGGTGGTGGAAGGTGTGTGTGTAGGGCTTGCCAGCATGGATGAAGTTGCGCTGTGCTTGAGGTTCATGGACTTGCTGCGCCACGACTTGCCAGCTGTGGGTGAAGGGATGGCAGAGGCCAGCTGCTGCCCACTGAGGCTGGTGGGAACCATCCCGACGATGCCACTCCCATTCATCCCGCTGGGTACCGGGATGCCCCTCACCGCCTCTGAACAAGGAGAGAGGAGACAGAGAGACACACAGGATGATCAGTAAAATGGATATTTGACAAATTACAGTTAGAGATCCAAAGTTCCAATTCAAATAACTGAGCCACTGACTGAACAGATTAAAAGATGGTGTTTTGTATGATGAAACACAACTTGCCTTTCTGGAATATTTTAGTCTCTACAGAACAGTATGCATTCATAAACAAAACATCACTCAAAATACAAATGACAGAGAATTCATTTAAAGTTGGAGAAACACTCACATACGCTGTACATTGCAATATTTTATAGGGAATGACATTTCGACGTGTGAGAAATGTACGGCAATTCGTTTTAATCCTGTTGTTCGTTCATGCATGATATCTAATTTTCTACTTTTGATATAGCAGTAATAGTCATTGTAGTGGCTCTGACAGGTGTGTTTTTTCCAGGAAAATTATGAGTTCAAATAATAACAAACTCTCACAGGCTTCCTAGAGTTATCTGACAGGAGATATTGAATCATAGTGCTTTACTGCCTTCCTGCTGTCTTCCTTTGTGGTTTTACACACTTTGAGCTCAAAAGTCAAGTAAAAATGAAAAACTTTCACATGATTTCAATGGTGTGTTAAGTTAAATAAAAAAAACAACAGAGAGCGCTTATTCTCAGCTGACATAATATCAGCAGAGAGCGAGGTCAAAAGAAAAGATTTCACTGTTATTATTACACTGCAATCTCAAAGGAGTTTGCTCTCAGTAGTGCTTCCACCCCCTGATTTATACCTCCTAATGGCCTGTCACAGCATGTTTGCATTCGTACAATATAATAGTGGTTATGAGGGACAGTCCAGCATGTCGTAGCCATGACAACAAACAAAATCACACCAGCTTTATTAACAAGAAGAGAATGACCTTTAGAACAAAATCATCTACAACAACCTGAGTTTTGACCTCGTCTGAAAATGATCCACCGGATTTACTGCTAAACCTCATCTGACTTTGATCATCAATAACTTTTCAGAAGTTATTTAACATTTTCCAACTCTTCTTTGCCCCTCCTCGTTTCCTCCACAACCTGAGAAGCAGTAGCAAGGGTGTTTCACTCACACGATGCAATGCAAAGGTGTTTACTTCTACCACATTTTCAGTCAAGCTATGCTTGGCAAACGTAACAGCCATGATAACAGCCAAGCCGCACGCAATCTCACGGAGCACGTAAACACCCTTCATGCATGTACAAAAATGTTTTAGCTTCAGCCACTGAGTATTGACCTTTACACAACCTCCACAGACCATAAAGCACTTCTCCTCCCATCGCTCTCTCCACCTTTCCCTTACGCACACAGTACAAAATCCACAACTTGACAGATATTTGCTTCAGGCAGGCGCAGGAAGACAAAACTTCATCTCCCTCTGGATATGACTTTGAGCTACTTTCAGACAGAAGAAGATAAATAGAGGAGGGAAAAAAAGGAAAGAGGTAGAATTATGATTGGGCAGAAATAAAGAGGGAATGGAGTGCGTTATGTTATGCACCATTTGACTGAGTGTCTGTCTGGCTGTCATTCGGCACAGTGAGCAGGGTTCAGCCGGCTGTGAGTCACCTCCAGCCTGCAGTTTAAAGCCCCTTCATGCAGGCGGAGTAGGAGGGTTCAGATTCGACTGCGGTTGGGCCGAGACACTTTAACCGGCTTACGCTTCTGACAACATCCTCTAAAACCTTACACCATGCCTTAAAACACCTCAGTGCACTTCGTAAAATGCATCGAGGTTACAACAGAGACTCTCTTTACATAGCTTTGTTTAAAATGTAATCTGGCTGTAAGTGGCTGTGAAATGCCCAATATGTGGCCAGGTCCCAGCTTTAATTTGAGTAGATTTACATCAATATAGAAGTCCATGTGTGGGATACATGGCGCTATCAACACATTATGCGCACATTTCCAGGATTCAAAAGTAATTGAACACTTAGCCACTGAATGTTTCTGCATGTTGTTTCGACGTTACCTCAGGCACAAAAGGGCTTCCACATGGCTCTGAGTTGATGGAGAGTTTCCATTTAGACTGAGGTGTTTTGTGCTGTTTTAAATTATTGAATGTGCCACCTAAATGCTCATTGTTTAATAACACGTGCCTAGGTAAACAACCTGCCGGCTGAGAGACTATTTAACCAATAAAATTTATTCAGATGAGAAGACTGACTCTAATTACTTATCTAATTAGAGTGTGTGTGTGTGTGTGTGTTTAAGAGGGTGTGTATGAGCTAGCAAAGCATATGTAAATTTTTAATATGCAAGCATAAGCAGCTGCATACACAGAAATGTGCATGGAGCTGCTCTGAATGTGTTGGTGGGTTGTGTGAAAGCATATTTGCACAACATTAGAACCTCTTCGTGTCTTTGCCCATTTCTGCTTATTTAAAAGGGCAATGAACTGGCAGCCAGCCTGTTTTCCTATCGTGAGGTAGCAGGTTAGAAAGCTGAGATAAGTCAGAATACAGAAGGCTCAGATCTTAGATGAGACCAGCAGAGGTAAATGTTGGTTAGACCCGCATCAGGTGCACTTACGAGTCAACTAGTGCAACAAAATAGCACCCACATTTATCATTTTTTGTATTTCTTGGTGTGGCTGGGCGGCCACGTGACTCTGGCATAAATGTTAATCAGAGAGCATATCATGTGTGATTCCAAATGTCCTCTATGCTACCCCTCATCGTTGGAGAGAGTTTATGAATGTGAATGAAAGAGATTACAAGCATTTGTCTGATTGTCTCTGCCTGCGTGTCCAGTCAATTAACCCCGTCTTTGGAGATCCCCCTTTCCTCCTCCCCGCTCCTCCATCACCACCCCAGAGGCAGTTTCACAGCACCACCACACTTTTCATCGTGCAGTGACTTGCCGTTGCCGTGGCAACAGACTCTTCCCTTTCGTTTTTTTTTTTTGCCTCAGCGGCCCAGAAATGAAATGCCACTTCTTCTGGGCGGTGGTGGACCCTCTGCTAACAAATACAAACGCACACATACGACTACACGCCAGATTCTTCACAGAAACCCAGAAGCATTAATGCCTGGGTTTTAGTGAATACGCATGTTTGAAAGGACACACATCTGGACCAACACTGATGAACACTGGCCAGTTACAACCTGCAGCTACATATGAAAAAAGTTTCCTTCCATATTCTGCAGCTATTTTTTGGGGACAATTTTTCGTACTCCACATGGACACTTTTCAACTTTAGCTCGTCGTCACATTACATCAGTGTCCAACAGTTAACACGTTAGCAGTTTCCCAATTCAATTTAACAAGAGTTTCCTCATCCTCATCTGAAACAACAAGCAAAGCAACTTTCTTTAATAAAATTTTATTTAAAAAAAACAAAAAAAAACACACCCCCTTATGCTTCAATTTAGCTGGTTGAAGCTAATTAGATAGTTGCATGGCAACAAGAGTGATGCAATGCTCTTTGTGCCCTTTAAGCGCTCTCTGGTCAGAGCTTCACTGTTTGTGAGCAGAGAAACAAAACAAGACTCTAATGGGCTCACGTCATCCCCAAGAGGTCACAGATGCCTATAAAAAGTGATGTACGCAAACAAAAACATGGCTTTCATTGCCGGCATCAGTCACATGAAGTCACTCCTACTTCACGTCATAACAAAAATGTTTAATGTCTGTATTTGGAAGTAGGTGGGTCCTACAAGTGAACCTGAAAACATAGAAAACGACACCATATTCTAGCTATGTGTCCAGACAATCACATAAAAAACTCTGACAAATGTGAAAAATCTAATGACAAAAACTTCTTCTTCTGTCAATTCACACACCACGCCCATGCTTAACTATCAGATCAGTAGGTGAAACAACATCTGTGCAACATCTGAGAGGGTGAGACGAACATGACAACACAAACCTAGATGCTGTTAATCTGCTCATAATGGGTTAATATATCTGTTTACATTTCTAATCTGAAAAAAAGAGTGACAGAAAGTGATGCATGCACAGCAAAAGCATGTAAAACAAAAATAAGAAAAAGCTTTGTAAAGTCACAAATAGAAAAGATAAAAGGATTTAAGATTAAACAGGGAACGTGTAATATGACAGCAGAAAATGAAACTTGCTGTAAGACTCCAGAAGATGTATAAGATGGCTTGTGGCAGACACTTTCTCTATCTGTTTCTCTGTCTGCTGCTGTCTCTGCTACCTGTTTTTGCCCAGAAGGTTCTGGCTGCATAGCTGACATTTCCCAACAATTGATTTTTCTTTTTTTTTCTCTCTTTTTTTTTTTTTTAGACCAAAATACTGTTTCATCTCCCCTGCAGTGAAGCTCCAACGCCTGGTGTCTTATCTCTGCGAACTGAGGGTTTGTCTTCTGGCAGGACTCAGCCACGCAATGCGAATCGTCCGGAAGAAGACACGCAGTATTCGACCTTTAATGGAGCCTCGTGCTATTTCCACGAAACAAAGCTGAGACAAAGTTATCAACTGCAACCTGATAAACCTAAGCAAAAGACATGATATTTAAGCAAATCGCAAGGGTAATACGATATGTCAGTTTCACAATAACTTCTGTCTTTTCAGCTACGAACTACCCCCGATCACACACTCACTTGTCCACCCTTCCACTGCCCTCCGATCATCATCTTTCGCCACACATTCCCTCAATCTCCCACTGACAAGTTTGACGTTTCAGACAGAAATCAAAAGAGTGAGTGCAGATGTGAACTTGTAGGATTGAAAGAGTGTATGACTGTTTGCTGAGGGCATTTTACTGCTCTCTCTGTCTGATCCATTCACTGTGTCTCCCCTCCACTGCCACGACCACCTACTGATGCTCTCCTACCTCCAAAGACTAAAACCTACAGTTTGTTTTCATCAGTGATCGTGCAATACATTGAGATTTAAAGCAAAACCTCAGAAAACACTTCAGCCACAGCAAAAGGTTTGTCATCGTGTTATCAGGAATGTTTCTGATTATCATAATCAGGGTGAGCCATGAGAGAGGTTTTAATTATTAGCACTGTGCGAGCCAGTAAGTCACGATAAATCTTCTGAATGAGCCACGGGGAAATCTTAAAGTTATTATAAATACAGTCAGGGAGCCAAGAGAAAAGAAAAATCTGTAATTAAAACATTGTGAGTCGATATATTTACTCATCACATCAGAAAGAAGCTGTTAAAACCACTAAATAAATAAAACAACTCTGGTTTTTTTGTTTGTTTTTTTCCCCTGAATAATCAATTTTGGATTGAATGGTATGTCATACTTTCTAACTCCCAGCCACTAGAAGATCCTTTACTCAGAAACATAATTCACTTTCATTAGCTTGATCATGCTTGACAGAGCAGCTGCCTGAATTTGCCCCTCTGGTCATCTCTCAAATGGCTCTAGCCACGCTGTGAAAATTTTTCGCCGCCTCCACTTAATGGCATCCATTATAACTCACTTGGAATAAAAAAGCTGGGGGTGATTCAGCAGACTGGTAAAGATTGGTGGAATGAGGGACTGGGCTTCTCTGCAGCCTTTGCTTGCTGGAATTGTGTTGTGTGAGTGGTGCCATCAAGTGGCCGACGTGGAGAAGGTAAAAAATAGGTGCATCTGCTGCCAATCAAGCTCTAACTAACACAAAACAAACTGTAAAAAGTCTGTTTCTGTGTGAGTGTATTGTGATCATAAATACTCCTCACCTCTATCGTTGCCGCTGGCATACTGAAGAGGCTTGCTCTTGTCGATGCTGTTGAAGCTCTGGCTCCGACGGTTGAGGTTGGATGAGCCTGGGCTCCTGGAGGCCCCGCTGCCTGCAGCAGGTACTCTGGAGGGCCCTGGTAACCTGCAGGAGATGGAGTAGAGCACAGGATTCAGATGTTGACGGGACACAATAGAGGTTCAGCTCAAGAAAATGTACCTTGTGTCAAGTAAAAGTCAGTGGAAAGAGCATAAATTTGTTATTCAGGATAACATCACAGAGCCAGAAGCATTGTGCTTGTTTCCAGTCACCTGAGATGTAAATTATCTACGCCTTTAAAACGGTGTTTACCTCAGACAAGGTTAAAAGCTCATTTTCAATGAAAAAAATCGATGTAATTCTTCAAGTTTTTACGGATGGATTCACATTTTTACAAGTCTAATTTTCCCCAATATGTGCTTACAACAACGTTTGGTTTCTGTAATGATTCTCCACACTAGCTGTGAAGAGATCCTTTACCAAAGTAATGAGGAACAAACTCCTACATGCCTTTAGCAGTAAAAACTACATTCTAAAGTAAAGCTGAAGTAATCTTCTTAATAACATTTTTCTTCTTTCTGTGAACAGTTCAGGCAGAGCAACACAAAGTAGGACCGTGTCACTAAAAAGAGTGTAGCTCTGGAAGATATCCAGCTGATGTGTTTAACTAAGATCAGCTGCATGGCCATCCCGTCCACTGAAAAAGCCTGAAAAAGTATGGACAACATCATAAACTATAACGTTCAGTGCGCATGTGGGAATTTGAGTCTGAGATAGATTCGAAAGACAGTGAAGTTATCCTAACATTTGAACCCTGGATGGTGTGAAACTCTGCTGGGAGTGAAAAAAGTGCCACTGTGGACTCAAAAAGGACAGATAAGATGTATCCTGAGACTACAGACAGTACAGACAATAAGAACTCACTTTTAGTTAAAAGAGTCCTGCTATCGTGTCATGAATGTTGACCCTGGACTCAATATGTGTGAGTGTGTACGATGAAGAGAGATCAAGGGTGCTGTTTGAGAGGAAGTGTGTGTTCCCTTGTGGGTTGAGCAGGAAGGATAAGAGATGAACTGAGTTTAGGTAAAAGTATGTGATAGACAGCACAGAGATTTTTCTTCTTGACAGGTTGATTGAGATCTGTCAGCGTCTATCATTGTATAAAAAAGTATTACATATTATGCCTCACCCTGCTATATGCATCATATACAACAAGTACGTCTTCTGCTGATACTGTGCAGAGAAACAAATGCTTGCAGACACATCCACCAGTTTTTAGTCAGTCTCTCTACTCTCTTATTCTTATTCACTTTTGCATAATATTTTTTTTCTCTTGACGCAGTCAAAGCTGCCAGTGTCAAATGTTGATTTGCCATGCTGCAGCTGGAGGATTTTCACAACTCCCAGGAGAGCGTTAAAAGAATTATCTCATCAAAAACCTGTTGTTTTTGAACAATAACTTAACACTGCGTTGTTTATGGACTTTGCCAGATGCTTTCATCATCTGTTTGTTATTAAGTTTCTTCAAAAACAATTTTGGCAGCTGGCTGAAGGATCATGACAGGATTTATGACAACTTGGATCTATTTCTACCATTAATCCTAACTACGCCTTGAAGTGATATTTATGGACTGATTCCAAAGATCACATTTCACGCCTTATACATAATTGCTTTCTCCCTCACAATCACATTAGATTGGTGGTTTGCATATTGAGACGAGATTGCATCCAGGCAGAGTCAATTCTAATCAAATTGAATGCCTAATAATGGACAAAAAAGCAGCGGAGCAAATCTCAAAAACTCTTTGGAACGTACAGCTCGCAACTAACTTAAAGAGCGACAGCAGTCAGGTTGTGGCAGGTAGAACAGGTAATACTGACAAGGGTAGGGGGTGTGTTTCCATCCGTTGCTTGTCTTTGTCGATATTCTGGGGAAAGAGAGAAAACTATAGATCCTAACAACTTTATGTCTGTTTCTCAGCTTGAGAGCTGTCGTGATGTCCCTTCACAAAGATAATCGATTCGCTATGCTGAGTATGTCACTACGTCTGTATCGCAGATGGAGCCGAGATGTCGGAGGGGAAAGTTTTTTTTTTTAAGGTTTGGAATCCTGCAGTGGTCAAAACCCCTCAGCAGGAAAAAACATATTTCATATATTCCATTTTGTCTTTGAGATCTGTATAAAAATAGAGGACAGATTGACATGTTGCACGGATAATAAACCTTCTGTTTATTAAGAAATATCTTTCTATGCTGCTTCCAGTGCTCTTTTATTCCTTTGGCACACAACTGTGATGGCAGCTCTGATGGACCTCATCTGGAAAAGACAAACTTCAGTTCTCTCTCACTCAATACTTCCTGCATTAGAGCTGAGTCAACTCGATTTGATTTTGATTTGTCACACTGACTCTGCAAGTGTGAGACGAAATAAGTCAATGGCAGGGCACCAGACAATCGGTCAGGAAAACCACTGGGTGACCAAATCGATACCTGAAATATCTGGTCGGGTAACAACACTTTCTTGGTGTTTTATTCCCCTCGAGTGTCTCTTTAAAGCTCTAGCTTGGGTCAGTAGTGGAGCCAAATGAAAAGCTGGGGATGTGCCGTTTGGAACCACATGGATCTGGAATATATTTCATACTGAGGAAAAGCCGACATAACCGAAATTGAACATGGGTTGACAGTCCATCCTGCAATTATCCTGTGACAAACAAGGTGACGTATTCTCTTCTATGTGAAGTACTGTGAATGGAGCCAGACTATAAAATGACAAGTTCCTCTTGTAATGGATATCATAGCTCATCCTTATCTGCGAAAAGAAGTAGGTTTCTGTTTCTAAACTTACTATGTGGAGCTTTTGTCTCCCTCTTCTGCCAGCGAGATTAATTACACATTCATTGACGTGTGCTTATGCTGTTGCTTTCAAAGATTTCTTTTCCAGACAACAATCCTTCCTGAATGCTCAGTGTCTTTTTTTTAATCTAAAACATCTAAAACTTTTTTTGGACTCTTCCTTAGTGTTTCCTCCATGGACTCCACCATACATGTTGTAGTCTGTCTTCAACACTACGTTCGCCCTCCTCTTCCGCTCTGGCAAACCAATCATTCCAGGTCAGTCTGATTTAAATGGTAAATGCTCTGCACTTTTAAAGCACCTTTCTCCCTTAGTGGTACTCAAAGTGCTTTACAATATGTTTCTCATTCACCCATTCACACACACATTCACACGCCATTGGCGACAAAGCTTCCATGCAAGGTGCAACTTGGAGTTCAGTGTCTCCAAGGACTCTTTGGCACACGGTGGGATTAAACCACCAACCTTGCGATCAGTGGACAACCTGCTGAGCCACAGCCACTAGACGTAAAACTTTGTTATACTGCAAAATACAGAAAAGATTCACTGAGAGACTCATTTAGCACCGTGCAAACCTATTTGGCTTCGTACTGGATGTTCATATATATTTAAAAATCTAGTTTCCTACGATGCCCTGATTGGATTTGATTCTCAAAATATTATAAAAAAAAGATGTTGTGAACTAAGCATTTCTATGTTGTGGATCACATTCAGGCATCCTGATAGCTATGTGGTTCAGGTGCATACCATATAATGGCCATAAGCAACCTGAAGGTAAGAAAAAAACGCTGCTAGAATAAGTAATGCTCCCAGTTCATCCTTTAACATCACTTCAGTAGGACAGCTTTTGATTTGCTAGGGAAGGCAGCTCCACTTACTGGTATGAGTAAAGCAAATTAGGCTTGAAGCCCCAGGGCTTTTCAACCTAACTAAGCATCTGCTGCAATTTCTGACGCAACAAGAAACACAGAAAGCATTCTATAAAAATTCAGCACTTCTATTATTGCAGCAGAGGGACATCAATGGTATCTAATTGGAAAAATTCTAGTTTATTTGGGTGTCTCCCTTGTAAAAATAGAACAAGGCGCAGCAGGATATCAAAGCAAAACTCTCTAATATGTCAGCTCATGTGCTGAGCCATGCAAAGTTTGTTTTTATACAGACAATGGTGCAAAAGCAAAATCTGCTCCAGTGCAAAAGCCTGACATCAAGAAAAAGGAAATGTGCCGTCTCCTTACTCTCGGTTTCTTTGAATTAATAGCATCCTATTTTCATATCCTACTGTTCATCAACAGTGGCAACAACAGCAGACTGCTCAGAGATGCTTATCCAGGCCTGAGAGCAACTCTGGTGCTCTGCCTGAGTGAACCCATTGAGCTGCAGCCAGAGGTGGTCCTCAGCCCAGAGCTGAAGCTGCCATTCACTGGGCTGAAACAGATGGACAAGTACAGTATAGCCAACACATAAAACAGAGCCAGAGAGAAGAAGAGAGAGCAAAGAAATTGCAGGGAGTCTTTGAATGCTGATGAAATATAACAAAACAGAACGAAAAAAAAAACAAAACACCTCAGTGATGAACAACACACACATACACGGGCAACGGCATTGTTAACAGTGGCTTTGGTGCTGGAAGCGTTCCTAAATTCTGTCAGCAAGCAAAGGAATAGAGGAGATTGATAGATAAAGGAATTAAAAGAAAGAAGATTGAAGAGGACGAAAAGGAACAAAAGAAAGACATGAGAGAAAAGAGAGAAGAAAAATGCACAGGGGGTGGTAATCAGAGGACGAAGACACTGTAGCTGCAAACCCAGACGAGAGGAAATGAGAGATAAACAGTGGGAAATGAGGGAGAGATTGAGGCAATTCAGATGGAAATCAGAGGTAGTCCCTTTTATCACAAGATTCTTTCATCTTCCAAAATACATGTTTGATAATGCATCAGCAAAATGGAACTGGAGAGGGAAATGCGATGCAATTGCTGGACAGTGATTTTGTTGCAGGATGGACAGACCTGCAACCTGCTATAGGTGAGGCAGTGAGGCCAGCTGGCCACTGGCTATTCACAATATGTCTTAGAGACTAGAGAGCGCTGTTCATTTTCCCTGCCAAGATGAGTCTGGGAATTCAACCCGGCAATTCCCTTATCTCATGCCTAGCTCTTACAAGACCATCTTCTGTTTGCCAGAGTGTATGGGATCTGGGCTAGCACATCTGGCATCCAGTCCATCAGTCAAAGCCACATCAGGCTTATCATAACAGTAGAGGAATGCCACGAGCAGGCAGGTGGCCAACAAACTGTCAAACATCACCCCCTGCTGCTAAGATGATGAACTTTATGAGCCATACCATACCAACATTTCCTACAAAACACAGACACACTACTTTACATCGAAGGCATTCATTTCCTAAACCATGCTTCTGCGTTTTGTAACTGTCAGCGTACTATTGATGTGCTCCAGTACATCGACATTTTAATTAATTTCTCTATTTATTAAAAAGCAGAACTACTGAAGGTCTCAAAACACTGACAAATACGAGTGTAGACTGGATGTTTACTGTGATGGATTAAACAAGTAAAGTGCTAAAGCAGTTGGTGGTTGTTTGGTACTGAAATGCATGTTCAAAAAAATATAAAAATGCATGGCAGGAATTCAAAAGTGGTTAGTAAATACAAAACACATGATCTGAAGTTAAAGAAGTCATGTCAATCAACAGTTTTCGAGGTAAAATCTGAGGTAGCATCGCACAGCACAGGTGAGTCGTACTGCAGTGCCAGGATGACACACATCAGCGCTGAGCGTGGGTGAGCCCAGGTGGAGTCAAAGCGTCTAAGCCTGGCAGTGTTCGGTTGCATAAACCAGGGGTGTTTGGATCAGTCTATTCAAACTGTAAAGCTCTCTAATTAAAATTCTGGTCAGGCATCCTCATCAAAGCAAAGTGTGTCCCCCACAACCCCGCCCTGTTCAAAAAAATGGAAACAATTTGTATGAGTGACTGCGCAAGAGAAAAGGGCAGTGGCTGCTGTTGTTCCTTTAGCTTCAGCTAACGAGGAGAATGCCTCATAAGCGCTAAGAAAATATCTAAAACTCCAGCACCTTGAGGGAAATACTCTTCACTGCATTCAGCACAGTATCGTATGCAAGAGAGACATCAATTTATTTCCATTTTAGAATAGCTAAAACTTTCTTGCTTCAGGGATAGCAGAGGAGACGGCTCGTGGTGATTAAAAATAACTTCTCAGATGGCAAGAAAAGCAATTAAATCTGGTAATCAGGCTTGTGTGAATGAAAATCAGATGGCAACAGTGAAGCGCTCGCACTGTCACCGCTCACTGACCCCTAATGCAAGTGATTTGTTTGTGTTGTGCATGTGTATCTTCATCTGTGTGTAGGAATTAAAGAGCTGTTTCTGCAGAGCAGCGGCGAGGTTTGTTGTCAGTGATGTGAGAGGGCAGATTACCACCCATAGGGCTGAAGCTGCTGGCTGCAGCATTTTTGCCATTGCTCAGTGGCGGCTGGAGAGGAATTATTTGCCAACACGCTGGTTCCCACTGCCTCTGAGCTGGAACAAATGCGGCAAGCATCAGACAGCTGAACTGGGGTGTGTGTGCATGCAGTCTATGCATATGGACTTCGGAGTGTATGTTTCATAGAATAGAATAGAATAGAATAGAATAGAATAGAATAGACTTTATTTATCCCAGACCTGGGAAATTTACCCGCCACAGCAGCACCCAAAAACATAGAAAGAAAGTACAAGAAAATAACAATAACTCAGTAATATGCATCCTGGTGTGCGCATACAGCAGGTCCAAGGCCCCACTGTCTCCGGTTGGGCAGTCCACACACTGGCTGAATGTGGGCAGAGTGGTAGAGAGCGATGTATGATTAAAGTCTCCTGAGATGATGATCAGAGACTGAGGGTGTGATGTTTGCAGCTGGAACACTGAACTATGAGTTCACGAGGGGGGGATGTGAACTGTAATCACCAGGACGTGTGAAAACTCCCTCGGCAGGTAAAACGGCCTTAAACATGTGTGCAGCAATGTGTTTTATAAGTGTGCTTTGGTTATGTATAGGTGTGTACCTGTGCTAGTGCTCATATCTGTGCATGTGTCAGACCCTGAACAGTTACGGTTACAGCTGCATGTGATGGGATCTCACATGTGACACCTTAACATTAGTTATGGGTCCCCTGACAGCGAGCTACAGCCTAAAGCTTAGCAAGACAAAGAGTGTCATTATAATGGCGAGCAGTTTGTTTAGAAACAGCTTCTTTGTCAAGACGTGTACCCCAAAGGGACACATTACACTAAACAACACTTCTCACGTAGCAAAAACACCGGACTGAGGACAGAGATGAACAGACTTCAAGCTCAAGCACCTTGGTGAAAACTTTGCAAGCTATCCTTCAGCCTCTGTTCTTTGTGACACTAGCAAACCTTTGGAGCAAAGGACTCGGTTCTGTGTTTATGCAGGTAAATGTTGTTTTTCTTTATGCATACAGCGATGATTGCCCCGTTTTCAACACACCTCTCGTGAGTCATTCAAGATATTAACTGTACAGTCAACATTTACTTACTCATGCAACACTCACACAGGGTTAGAAGCAAACTCTTAACAAGCACCTTTACAGTTATGCTGTATATGTTCCTGTTTGACGGCACCAGCCTCACCGCTAGTGAGTGCAGCCACTCTATGATGCACAAGCAGCGGAATACAAAATTTGTCCCAGAAAACATCTGACACACGACAGACCAGAATTGGAAAGGGCATGTTTAAGTAGGCTGTATCACTTGGCAAACGGCACAATGAACTTCTAGCACATTAGAGAGGCTGTCCCTTCACACTGAAACGCTGGCTCATGCTGCTGTGTTTAAGCTGCTGCACTGTGCTGAAGAATCCTGGAGCAAAACACTGAATCCATATCAATTTTTTTCTATATGACCGTGACCTCTGACCTCCCTGTGGTGATCACACAGCATCATGAAAACATTGGACAAATGTGTGAAGGCACAGGTGTAAAACGTAAGCGCTATAAAATATGAAATCCCCCTGAGAAGAACAACACATAATGAAAAAAAGAGTTACATGAAGTGTGAAGTGCCATATTTACCTTGTGTTTTTCTTCTGTGGCGACCCTATTCCACTGTGGCCCGGCGGACTTGCATATCGTGCTGTGAGACTGAGGAGAGAGCAGAAACACGAAGGACACACTGTTAACACAGTTAGATGAGGAATGAGTCCAGTGTCCTGCTGGAATTTCCTCAATCCGTGTCTTAATGTAATAATGCGAATGAAGAGAGTCATTCAGATTAAAGCAGAGAGAGAAAGACATACCCAGGAAGAGAAACCCAGAGGAACATGGTAAATACTGTAGCATGCCAGGGCACATTTCTCTGATTTTTTCACATGATGGCTCGCACATGTTTCTCACCACATGCGTATGACTAAGCCAATAACATTTCTAAATCCTTTAATAGGGCCGCTAACTTAAAACGGCCCGAAAAACTTTCACAAACAATTTTGTGGTGGCATCGTTTGAAGGGAAAACCCCAAAACACACAACACACGAGGCAGAGGCGAAGGAAATGCCCACAGCACCAGTCAGAGTTAGTCATTCACAGAGATGGGAATTACTGTAATGCTGCTCCGCTACAGGCCGGCCTCTCCATTCATGTTTGACAGGAAGTAGTTAAGCTACGTGTAGAGCGGTTTTTGGACAAAGATATGCATTTAATGATGTGTACATCCTGTAAACAATGAAAAGTTAAAGGTGGCGGGGCTGTTGCGCAAACATTCTGCGTGTGAGCCGTATGACTCCCAAACCATGTGAGTATGTCTCACTGCTTGTTAGAAATAAACAGAGCCTCTTTTCAAAGCCAGCCTCTCAACCAGACATATATTATTATTTAGCTTGTAGCACTCAAAGGCTGGGAGACTGTCAACAACAGGCAAGAAAAATGTAATTCAGCTTAAATCTTTTATGCATTAATCATTAAAAAACTGAGTGAGAATGTCTTTTAGTATTCCCAGTCAAGACTTAAAACATGCCCAATTATCTTTTTTTTCTTCTAAGACCGATGATTTGGAGCAAGATACACAACTGTTCACTGTAGCATCAAAGGTTTATAATGTGCTTTACAGCAAGACACTACAGGTGAACAGGGGACACATTTAAACTAACACATATCACCATTACATGTCCCTAGTTGATCATGTAGAATAAATAGTTTTATATTAAGTGTTTACCGAAGTGTTGTTTAAAATGCAAATGAGGATTTTATATATATATATATAAAAAAAATGAAATGCCAAACTCATTTGTATTCATTTCCAGAACAAAGATCTGAACTCAGGATAAAGTCAGCCACCAATTTTTTTCTTTCATTTTGTTGACATATTAGATCAAAATGTTTTAGTGGATATTATTTTAATCACCCCATGAATCACAAAATACTGTCAACAGTCAGATGTTTTTGTTTTAGAATAGAATGTTAATAAATCTGACTATGACTAATGTATGAAGACAAAAAATAAAAAATAAAACTTCTGTTGGTTTATGTGTGAGAAAAAACTCATTTAGCAAAAATCAAAACATTTTACTGAAAACCACAATTTACAAGGAAACATTTGATATCACCATGAAACTTCCCCTGCTGATTACTTACATTTATCGATAGGGCAGTGTTCAAAACACACAAAATGTAGTAAAATAAACACCTAAATGTGTATCTTGAATGTATTCTGGCTACTAGTCCAACAGAAGCACAATAGTCCCAAAACTCAAAACCACCTGTAGCATGTAGCCCTAAAGGTAAATATTATGTTCACACAAACTGATATAAACACAAAGATACGTACTATAACTCCACTGAAGTTCATTTAACATGTAACAACAATTATTCATTTCCATTCAGGCTAACTTCTCCTTAGCTAGCCAAATGCTAACGTATAACTGCATTAACAAACAAGCGGCTAGTGTTGCTACTTTTTCACCGTGTTCATCAACTACAATATATTTTAACGGGCAAATCATGGACAAAACTACACACACAAAAGGAAAAAACAGCAACAGGTACTATATTAAGGGTAAATGTAAAAAAAAAAAAAAAAAGTAATTATATATTGCTGTGTCGCGGCAGGCTAATTAGCTTATTAGCTAACGTTAGCCAAACTGACTTCAAATTTAGCTGCTGTTGATGAAGTATCCTATTTTTAATGGTGCAAGCATTTCCCTTGAGTACATTAAAATGAAAATTAAAACATAATTTGTGCAAAGTACTAAAATGACCACAGGAATTACAGTCGCTAACAAAGCAGACGAAGTTAACTCACTCATTTAAAGTGTCTATTCCAAACAAACATGGACAAGCTAGCACCTGATAGTTTTCAATATCATATATCTTTCTTGACTGCTACACACCACATATGAGCTAAACAGGTATAGAAACAATTATCTTAGCTATTAACTTAACGTTACCTTTTACAGGCTGAACAGAGATAGAAACTTGAATTGTCCTCTTGAGGTTGAAGCTGCGGTACTTACAGGAACAAGTTGAACTGTAACCGTCCTAACACTGTCCACTACCAGCACCGCGCTGCACCGCTGAGCTGTGCTCCAGTTAGCGGGCAGAGGAAGAAGAACACCGGCCGCCTGTTCAGACGTCCTTCTCCTCTGACAAAGCGGAACAACTCGTTCTCTGTTTTGTGTTTGTGGGCTGCTGGTTTGGCGTTGGTGAGTGAAAGTGGACAATAAACTACCTATACTGGGAGGCTGAGTGACGCATGGCGGCTGTCATTACTATTCTCTGCTCTTTCTGCTTTTACAGCGCAGTCCTCAACTTTGCATTAAACTGAATATAAATGAATGCCAACAGCTCAGAAATCAGACTTTAATATATTGATAATTCAGCTGCCACTGGACTAAAATGAATATTAAATGAGTTTAGCACGGCCCAAAGTAAAACATACAGTTAATAAGTCAAATTAACGCTCTTTTCTAGTTTACTTAATGTAAATAGTTTGAGTCATTTTGTTTTAAACTTGAGGTATTTTGACCTAAAATGACAAGTTGAATGAATGCACATCTGAGAGTTCACTCAACTCAATAGATTAACCCTTTTATTGGGCAGAATCATGTGACTTCATCCAGCCAATCAGTGGAGGTCAGGCGACATCACAACACCGTCACTATGGCCTCTGACCAATCATGTACAAGCCAGAGTGATAATAACTGGTCAACTGGAAATATGGTAAATGTTCTTTCATCTTCCATCCATCCATCATCTATACACCTTAATCCTCACTACGGTCGTGGAGTCTATCCCAGCTGACTCAGGGTGAAGGCAGGTTCACCTGGACAGGTCACCAGTCTATCACAGGGCTACACTTAGAGACAGACAACCAAGCACACTCACATTCAAACCTACAGACAATTTAGAATCACCAATTAACCTCAACATGTTTTTGGACTGTGTGGGAGGAAGCCGGAGAACCTGGAGAGAACCCACGCTGCACGGGGAGAACATGGAGACTCCACACAGAAAGATCCTGGTGCCCCACCGGGACGCGAACCAGCGACCTCCTTGCTGCGAGGCAACAGTGCTAATCACTGAGCCACCTTGCAGCCCTCCTTCATCTTATATTTGTATTTTATAATCATTTATGGACATATGATTTGGATTTTTGTTCTATATACCCTTGGAGGATGAGGAATCTTATACTGCTTTGAATTTGATTTGCAGCCTAAATCTAAACTTTTTTAAAAATTCTAAATGTCCTCTTATATCTACCAATAACACTCCAGGGTTGAAATTTTACATTTCCAAACATTTCAATGACTGCTCTATAAAGGGTTAACCTAAACTAACATGCAAGCAGACTTCCCAAGATGCACTGTTAGAGAGCTAGATTCTTGTTTTTGTAGTTTGTAAAAGCAGACATGTTTTTTTTAAATACTTGTTAAATAAAGAAGAAACTCTCTGAACTTCGAAAGGAAATCAAGTCTGTCTGTATCCACTGAGTGCAAAGTTGATTCAACTTAACATCTTAAGTTTCTTCAACCTCTTTTCTCATGCTCAGCTAATTTATTAGTTTTACACACTGACTACTCAAAAGACAAGTGTTAGCTAAGTTACATTTCTCTAACTCAAAATGACTTAAAATGTAGGAAACTATTATTAAAAACTCAAAACACACCGCTGAAGCTTGACACTAGTGTCGACTACAAAACCACATCTTTGATAACATCTGTTGCTGATGAACATTTAGCAGCCTCTTTTTCCTGCACAACTTCTTCTTACGCGGGAATGCAATAATGAACAGACTGCTGCAGAAGTTTCAGGCTTTCCTGACGTGATTTCAGTCAATACCCTGAATAAATTTCATCATTCTGTAGCATCAATCACAGCCTGATATGTAACACTCTGTTCGGTGAGGTCAAACTGAAGGACGAGGATCTTTTAGGGTGGTGAGCGAAATTTTAATTAGCTGTCTAACTCCGTGCCTCTTCAGGTTCCCCGTCTTCTTTCACATTTCTCATCTGTCTCAAACACACAACCTTCCTCTATTTACACCTCTCCCCGCGGACACTTTGAAACCACCTGTGACGAAATGTCGAGCCACTGTACATTTCTAATTGACCTTACAGCTTTTCATGACACTGTGTTCTGTTAATAAGCTCGGGAGCAGAGAGCAGAACGCAATTATAGTGACGAGCCCTTTTGTATCATGTTAATGCTGAACTATATGATACATGACAAGTCGGTTAATGATGTCTGGCAACTAAATATGTTCCCCTCAGTGCTCGAAAATCCCCGACAACACACACACCATTTCATCTGCCAGTAGTATGTGTTGTGCTCTATTAAATATTCTAAATGGTCCTTAGCACACAGAGAAGACAATCTGAGACAGAGATTAATGGACCCTGTCACGGGCTGAAATGCTTTTTCAGCGATTTGATGGAAAAAGGGTCGAGTCACATTTGTGCATCGCATTCCTCTCGAAGCAAAGCTTTTGTCCTTTTGCTTTCTTTGCCGTCGTCTTTTCGCTCGTATTCAGAGTGGGAGTACAGTACGGGGCTGTTAGCACGGAGGAGGTCATCGTTAAAGGCAACAGGCCACAGGAGATAAAGTAAAAGAAGTGCAGTTCATACAGGAGCAGACCACAGCAGTATAGACACCGGAGGGGAAAAAAAAAACAAAAACAGGGGTGTTGTGGTGCACGTTTTTCCACCGCAAGCCCCATCTTTACCCCCCTCCCCTCACGTCCAACTGTATAAAATGCAATGAAACACGAAGGCAACGCTATAGTCTCCAGCCTGGAGTGCTCATCCAAGCCACAACATTTAAGATCTTTCCAGTGTGGAAAAAGAAACACATGAGGGCAGGATCAAGACACGGGGATGAGGAGGTGGTGAGGAGGGGGGGTGAGTACAGTCTGTCGCTTTTGATCGAATACAACATACATCAACGAGGCCTCACGTTAATAGTCCACGACACTGCAGCGCACATGCAGGCGATGCTGAATGCCATCGCTGTCCTATTAAATGTGAGTAATATCAGTTTCAGCTTGATTGTAGCCACGGCGCTGAGGTCAGACGCAGAAGTGATGGCTTTTAGATCCAGCGTGGCATGTGCTCGGGCCACCGCGATGACAGCAGGTAATGAGGTGTCACCTGACCTTCGCACAAGGGGTCCCGCAAGGTCCTTTCAAAAGGAGCGTGAAGCTACAGCGAGACAAGTTGTTGCTCAGGACGCATGAAGCCACGCATTCATTTCAGGAGACACGATTAATCAATACGTGTTTCATGATGATGTTTTTTATGCAGCAAATCCTGACGTGCTGCAGGTATTAAGGAACTTCTGTTCTGTAGCACCAATAACTAAACAAAACATCAGACTGTAGCAACAACAATGGCCCATTTGGGGATGTGGGTGTAGACCTGCAGGGCTACTTGATTAGTTGTCAACTATTAAATCAATTGTCAACTATTTTGATATCTGTTTCAGTAATTTTGCGGATTTTAAAGTTAACATTGTTTGAATGCAGCTCTGTAAATGCCAATCTTCTTTTTCTTTCTTCTCTTTGACAGTAAACTAAATGTCTTCGAGTTGTGAGCTTTGAGGAACACTGATCAACATTTTTCGTCATTTTCTGACATTTTAGCCTAAATAACAACTTGATTAATCAAGAAAATAATCATTAGTTGCTGTCCTATCTGGGGACCGTATGCACTGAGGGAGCTTGTCACAAGTTGTTGTCATTTCTAAATTCTCTCTAGTTATACAATTAAAGCATTGCATGTCTGAACATTAGTTATGAATAAAGAAAACTAGCCCTTGGAAAGAGACAAGATACAGAACAGCAGTAGTGTAAAGGCCTCTACAAGAGGTCTGTTGTCCACGAAAACATAAATATTAGTAGTTATTTTAGTGTTTTTAAATTTGGACAGTCTGCAGGATAAAGTATAAAACTAAATACTCCAATAAAAACACTAACCGAATATAAAGGAAGAGTGATATTACTCTTGATGATGGAGCACGCATTGGTGTTACATACGTGCAGAATCAGGCTTCTACTATGTAAAACTCCATCATTGAATGACTTCTGCTCAAACTTCTCACTGACAGTCCTCTTATCACTCTTAACCATGCATATGTATTAACAACTCATAATAAATCCATGACAGTCTAGAATAACAAACACAAATCATTTACCAGTTCATGATGCCACTGACACTACTCCATCCTCCTCATGTCACTAATGTGAGATTTCCAAAGATCCAAACTCCGTCCTGTGGACTCTACAAACACAAACTGCACACTCTGCGCTGCAACTGTACCTATGAGAGGAGTCAGCCTTGGCCAGGATGTTGGCTCTCCCATATGGCAAACGGCTCTTCCTGTCGCGAGACACGGCAGTGGGCAGGCGCGAGGAGCGCCATACCGGGGGGTCAACGTGTTCGCCCCGGGACATAGTGAATTAAAGAGGGAGGGTTTGCTGTGCCCTGCCAGGCCTGGGCCCCCCTGCCTTCTACAGCACTGAAAGCCTCTGGCGGCTCCGGGCTGTCGCGCTCTGTCCAATGGGGAGTTTCCCCTCGGACACACACACACACACACACACTCACGCACACACATCTCATCTCCTGCCCCAGAGACACCAGTGAAGCCAGCAGGTGCTGTCTATAGAAAGCTCCCCATACCACAACTGTACATGTGCAGAATGTGTGTGTGTGTGTGTGTGTGTGTGTGTGTGTGCAAATCTGCACGAGAGATAATTTGATAATTTAAACAGCTTAACATTTTTCTAATTTCAAACTTCCATTCTCCTGGCTTATCTTATATTTTATGAAGACATGCTAAATCTTCAGGGTCGCTTGGAGCTTACAGGAACTCATCACTGTGGAAAATTAGAATTAAAAAAGACTTTTATGAAGAGATTTAATTACATTTCAGTGTTTCGGATTTGTGGGCGACAAGGAAGAGGAGCTTGTGCCATCCAGGCATGAAACCTCAAACAAAAGAACATTATGCATCTTGAATATTATTTGAGGTTGGTGTGATACAATGGAAATGTAGAGAAAGCAAACTATCAGACGATCATCAACTTGTGTTCTGTACAGTGAGCTCTACACTCAGCTTCTCACAGTCAAGATGCAACAAGAGTGGTATGTTCATAGACTTAGATTGCAGTTTGTGAGGACGTTGTGTGACACAGATGTCTGGCTGTGTGGTCTTAAACTCATCCATCCTTTGTCTTGGCACAACATTACGTAGGTGTCAGGGTGAGAATCTGTAGCCAGGGGTTGAGTAAGAATCCAGCTCAGCATCTGATTATCAAATCCAAATTAAAAATTTGACTAAATATTTTTAGGTTTGGTGGATAATGAAAATCGTTAAAATATCCCTGCAGCATGTGTTGGTACATGTCAGCAGATTGTTTCAGTGTCAGAAAGCAGCCAAACAGTTAATCTGAGAGAGAGACAGGATGAAAGGTTTGATATGGCCTTGGTTGCCTGCGGGGCTTAATGCATCCAGGTACTTTACAAACTTGGAACCAAATCTAACTCGATCTAACTCTGTGTATGTTTTGCCAGTTTTCTGTGGGAATAAGATAAGCGCGAAATTTACATCTCCAAAAGTTGTTAATCCGTTAGCATCCAGCTCTCTGCTTTTACGTTGGAAAAATCTGGCAAATACAGTAGAAACATTGTGGCTGTCTAGATGCATCCTTTGCCGTGCATTTCACTGAGAAGCTGCGTGGGTTGAAAAAAAAAAAAGTTTGACTGTGAAGCATAAGTTTGCAATTTTAAAGTGAATTTTTTTTCTCTGTATAAAGATAAAATGATAAAGGAAAACAAATGAAACATTACTTCCCTGTGTTTTCCCAGCAGTGTATATCAAGGTACAGCATGGAATGCAACATTCACACGAGTGGAATCTGGTTCATCAGCAACACACGCTAACAAATCATCTGTGTCTGACGTTTGACTCACTGTCATGATCATCTGGCTCATCCTGACTCCACCACTGGACCTTCACAAATCGCCACGAACAGCAGCTTGTCAGCTATAATCAGCTTAATTACTTGATTTGTGTTTGTTCTTAACACAATATGTGTAACGATATAAGAGGAGCATTGTCCACCCTTTCCCTGGCTTCCCTTCCAAATTCATTCTCCACACCCTTACGGGAATTCTTCAGCTACAGCTGGACGCTGAATAACCCGGACGGCCCCAGAAAACTCACAGATTAATGGCTTACTTTATCACAGACAGACATGGACTGATCCTCTGACCTCCACTGTGGCCTTCAGCACTGAGGCTCGATTAACTTATCAGCCCAGGGGAGCGACAGCGAGGGCAGGGAGCCTCTGTGGAAATGAGCCGAGACGCTTCACTTCAGAGAACTTCCTTGAATTGAATTTATACATTCTCGGCCCTTAAATATCTCACAGACACATCCTTGTATTTTATGATATCTAAAAGGAGACAGTGGTGAAAAGTGCAGCTTGTGTAATGGCCTCATGATGAGAGCCGGTATTGATTTGTTTGCCAGACTGGACTGGATGCGGCGGTGTGCCTCGAACGCTTCGCTGTTCGGGGTGTGTATGTGTGTTCGAGAGCGTTCTCCACCTGTTGTTGGTGGGTGGGGGAGGAAGGAGGGTGGGAATGGGAGGCAGCTGTGCCCTTAATAACCCCCACACACATACGCACACACGATACACTGACCCCGCCGCTGCCACCTCCCAGCTCGTCCAAACAGAGTCAGTCCAAAAGCTCTCCACAATATCATCTTACTCACATACCCGCTCCTCAAGTGCTGAGACTAACTGCTCTTACTGTGCTGATTTCATGCCCATATACTCACACACACACCTACACACACACACACACACAGCAGAGCCATACAGAGTGGCCGAGCGGTAATCTGATCCGGTCAGGGAGAATGCCGCTCATGTGTGGCATGCCGGGCCTTCCTTTAGATGCTCTTCTAAGGCTTGCTCTGTCTATTTACATCACACAAGGACAGGCCTTCTTTGCTTTTACTGCCTTTTACTGCTCAGCTCACTGTACGCCAACACTCCTACTGTAGAACGCATGTCTTCATGTTATACTGCACCTCGAGAAAGAAAATAAAGTGTCTCCACGTTAAACACCTGCAAGGACTGAAGTGAGGAAAACTCGCTAGAAATTGAGTAAAACATCCAAATGCTAGAGTGAGAATTCTAACATAGCCATCACAAGTTCATAGTTATATACTACCACACACTTAATTACCAAATGTGCTCAACTTTTGTACTGAAATGTTTCTACAAATTACAGTAATTTGTCTTATTCTGCTATTGTTCAGATGATACAGGACGACTTTCTGCTGCAGGATCTCGGGGCAAGCCTGAGGTGCCATCAACATTTAGCGGCCTTGTAATCTGCCTTTTCAACCCTTCTGTTATGATTGTGGTGTATGATTAAATACGTCCGATCACAACATTAACTTGGATTGCATCAAAACAATGAAGAATATTAGTGACTGGACATAACTTCAAGTCATATGCACACACAGGAAATAGAACAGTGAAGGTTTAGTTGGCTAGCCTCCATGGTGAATTTAAAACTGCAACATTGAGACAGAAAATGACACTTCTTGTCCGCTCCAAATTTAACCAATCAGCATTTGACGTCTCCGAGCTTAACCAATCAGCATCGAGAACTCCACAGCCCTGAAAAAGGTTTTACGGGGTGGTGTCTTTTTTTGCAGTCAGATAATGCGCAAAGGTTCAGGCTGCTTTAAAATGACCTACAGGTTCCTAAAAATAAACAGATTTTCACCTCATTCCCATACATACGGGTGAGTGGGGACCGTAGCAGTGTCGCCATGATCACTTTCTAAAAGGAATAGAAGTCCACATTTGAGAGGACGAGGTGCAAGTCAGCAGACTATGAGCCACTTGAGTTCAAGTCCTGTCAGTGATCGATGTAAGCATCAAAACTACTTGGTTAGGAAAGGATCATGGTTTGGGTTTAAACGCCTCCGTCATGTCTCAAAGCTACATTTTGTCCCGTGCATGTAAAATCTCCGGTGGAGACTTATTCGTATACTTACTTTTATTAGTTTCTGTTTATCAGAGATCAGAATGACTCTGACGTGTACTGAGCGTCCTAAAAGATGGTGTATAGACCCATGTGTGTGTATGGGAATGATCTGTGCTGATAACAGTCATTTAACAAGCTGATAATATCTGATTTGAGCGGGATGATTCATTTAATTTAATTACAACTACCTGAGTTTGGGATGACTTTAAGACAAAAAGTCTGACATTTTGAAAAAAAACACACATTTGCTCTCTGGTAGTAAAAAGATCAACACATGAGGTAACATTAGGTAAGTAGTTAGCTTAGCTTAGCACGAATGCTGGAAACTTCTTTGTGTGCAAAAACAGAAGTGGAAATTCATTTACAAGAAGTTGCATGCCAGACAATTAAGTTCAGTGATTCGATATGTTTTAAACTTTGATCACCTGTCAAACAGAGCCAGGCTAGATCCCTTCAGTTTTTTAATTTAATGTAAGATATCAACTTGCTGACTGTACAGAAAACAGACGGATATAAGAGTGGTATCACTCTTGTTATTTATGTCTCCAGCAGACAGCGAAGCATAGTACTACAGAATGTGAATGGATTTAATTTAAAATGTAAATCTAATCTAACTTCTCTTCTCTGCTGGCAATTTACTTGACTCATCCCAAAGCAAAACTTTCTTATGCAGCTGATACAGCAAAACCCTAATCAGAAACATCTTCTATGAAGGCTGTTATTCATTTCCGCTAAGAGGTGGTCATATCCATCAATTTTCTCTTTATAAAAGCTCTAACTGGACCTAATTAAGCATCCAAAAGCAATAAATCACTTGAACAACTGCGTATTCCTGCATGCATCCTAAAAAATAATTGGTCCACTAATTCAAACCAGTGACACTAACTTGCCTCTCTGACCTTTCCAGCAGCCCACACGAGACAGAAACCAGCACCAAATTACTGCAATACCACAATCAGGAGTCTCTACATCAGCGTAACATACCTGGACTGCATCTCTTGTGTCTTGTGGCTGCCGGCGGACGGTGCGGTGCTGCTGGTCTGCTGGCTGAGCTCCACCAGCGACTGGTAGTACTGCTGCTGCTGCTGCTGCTGCTGCTTGTAGCGCGACAGGATGAAGAAGAGACCCAGGATGCTCTTTAGGTTGCCATTCCTGATCTCTGGAGGGACCAAACGGAGAAGAAATGTTAGGTTTCTACTTTGCTGTGGATGGTTGTTGATCAAGCGCCTCCGTCATTTGAGCTCCATCCATGTGGTGATTTATAGCTTTGCCCTGCTTCTACACTCCAGTTGAGGGTGTTTTCTTGGAATAAAGTAATTTTTACAACTGGACGTAGTGCTGAGCTTGTTTTTCATTTGTCTGCTGTCGGACCTAAGCAGCGTCCTGTGACGCAAAAGATAAATATTTTCCAGACTATGTATTGTGTCTTTCAAACGCTGTTAAGTGAGCATACGATGACTTCTTAAAAAAATGCACTTGGGGATACTTAGGTGCAGCTGTTGTGCAGCAAGCATATGAACAATCATACACTTTAACTGTAGATTACATACAGATGTACTATGTTTAATATACAGTTATAGCCGTCAGAGTTCAGAGTCATTTAACTGTATTTAGTATGAAGTAACGCTTATTATGTATAGGAATAATTCAGAGCACTACTCACTAGAAGATCCAGTTGTCATAGATCCAGACTAAAGCATCCACTACCATGAGCTAACCCACAGCTGGCTAATTTAGAATTGAAGCTCAGCACGAGAACTTCAGCAAAAGTGCATAACTGGCGGCCAAACAGCTAAAAATACACAACAGAAGCTTCATTTACAGTTCTGCTTTCTCCCCTGAAATGAGGAACTGATAGTGTATTTGCAGGTGCTGCTGCTGCGGTGGATGACGGCAGAAATTTCTGCGTATTGAAAGAGGTGAAATCATTAAAAATGGATGAGATAAAAGAAGAATGAAAGCAGCTGAATTGGATTTCAGTATCTACATGACAACTAAAATGAAATAAGCAAGAAAACAGCAGCGGCGATAACCGCATAAGAAAGATAAAACACAGCCAGCCTGAATAAATTCATGCTGAAAATGAACCCAAAGGAGGTAAGAGTAATGGATGAGAGTTAAAGAGATTCTCTTCATGTTTTGGGTATTAGATCTGCGGGAAAGTGCAGCCCTGCACACAAAGTTCCTCCTTGAATATGCTGAGCTGGCAACAGGGAGACAGCTCCTAATCGATGAGTAACTTTGTCCATCGTGTAAATCTAATCCCTAACAGTTCTTGAGTTAATCTCAGACAAAAGTCAAACAAATGCGTCCCTCACAGACTCACCGCTCACACAGCTGAGAGAGAATTCGGCAGTTGCGGGGGAGAAAGAATTGATCACTGAGGCTAACGCACCCATTTGTGAAATGGACATTTCATATCAAAGCCTCAGTGAGAGCTGGCACACAGCGGCACGGGAAGGATGGCAGCGGCTGACGCAGGGCTTTTACTCCATTTTTCAATGCGGTGAGTGAGGCACAAACATTCTCCCCAGCCATCCATGCCTGTGCTGTTCGGAGGCTGCGAGAGTTAGAGAAGATTAATCTCTTGGGGGTGTTTTCCATTTTCCAAACACCCAGAGGCGGTAATTTATACGAGGCCTTTGAGAGAATCTGAACAGCAGCGTTTTCTGTGCTTTAGGGAGAGACAGTGTTGCAGATTCAGCCGACCAAAGAGCTGCTGGGGGACTGAAACTTTTGGCAAATGGCAAAAATAACTGAAATGATACAGTTGAGGACAAGAAGAAGAAGAAGAAGAAGAAGAAGAAGAATACTTCATTGGTCCCAAAAGAGAAGAAGCCCTTGCGGTCAAAGTCAGCAGCGCGTTTGATATGTTTTACTCAAGGAAACTTAAGCCAGGTGTAGGCTCGCACAAAGGCAACCGGGTAATTGGGAAACTGTCCCGGAGCTCCAAGATCACTGCTTTGTGCTAATTTACTAGACAAGCTCTTTGACTTTATACACCAGTGCACAGAATTAACTGTCATGATGAGGGCCTTAAGGTAGGTCTCTAAGCCCTGCCTCCATGTCCTTAAGTTTTGTCCTTAAATGTTACACATTCCTACATTAATATATTTGATTAAATTGCTACACAGCTAACTTAGGGCGAGGTTAAGTTCAAGCACAGAAAAAAACAACACACAAATATTGGATGGAACAGGGCCAGGCAGCCCATGTGCCCGTTTTGGCAGCACAAAGCAGGTCATTTCTGGACTTAACTTGCACATGAAAGAGCCGGAACAATAGACCAGTGTTTGGAGGACGGATCCATGATGTCAGATAAACATGTTATTAATATCTTGAGGATGCTCTGCCTGTGATTGTGTTTTATATTCGTATATTCATTGAAGGTAGGGAACAATAAAGTCTAGACAACTAAATATTCAACTCTACTTGTTGTAGGTGAACTCATAGAAAACACTTCAGTTTACCCAGATAGCTCCTCTTTTAACGTCTTGATTACAGATGACAGACAGATTACAGATGTGCTGGAGAAATCACGTTTGTATCGACTATAATAATAATAATAATAATAATAATTGATCAGATTTATGTAGCGCTTTTCTGGACACTCAAAGACGCTTTACACTGTCAGTTATTTATTCACAATTGTAGCCACAGCTGCCCTGGGGCAGACTGACAGAGGCGTGGCTGCCATTCTGCCCCTCCGACCACCACCTTAAACAATCCATTCATACACATTCACACCAGGCAAGGTGGTGAAATGTCTTGCCTAAGGACACAATGACCATGACACAGGTTACAGGATGGAATCGAACCGCCGACCATCGACCAACTCGCGCTACCGCCTGAGCCACAGCCGCCCCATAAGATAATGTTGTACTTCCATCCAGAAGAAAAACTGTTTGATGAATTTGGGTTGGTTCATAGGAAACTCTGGTTACTGAACTGTCTCAACAGCACAGCCTCCTCCAAATTACTACCAAAGTATTTCATGTACCTCCAAAACCACTGCATCCCAGTTCAAACTTAAGTTCAAAGCTCCTCTATCTTCATGTCTTCTTCTGCGACAGCCTCTAAATTCTTTTCATGTTGCGCATCGTGACGCATCCTGCTGTTTCTTATTCCTAGTTTCCATGATTGTCATTATATCTGCTTCTACCTGATCATATAAAGATTGTGGCATATTGTTGCTGGTAAAGTGAATTTTCAGAGCTGAGTGTAGCTACCTGGAATGATCTACCAGAGGCTGAGTCAGCGATCTCTTTTAAGTCTTTTCTTACTTTTATCAGAGAGCATTTCCTGATTTTATTTTATTTTTCATTTGCTTTGAACTGTTTTTTTCTTCTTGAAATAATATGTTTACCTCTTGGAAGACTGTGCATGCACCATGTGTGTTTTTAAATTCTGACTTGTTTTACTTGGATGCCTCGTAAAGCACTTTGTAACCTGGATATTGAAAGTAATTTGCCAATAAAAAGTATTTATATTACTTTAAAAGTTCTGGTAGATCAAGCTGATGTCTGTCATGTTTCTCTACATCTATTCCATTTGCGTAGGAGCTTTATCACTTGATTTTATCAGAATGAACTCCACCAGGAGCTCACAGTGTGAGGTTACACATCACAGCAAAACGAAAACTTTGGGCTTGATGGTGGAGATCACCTGATTTTGACACAGGACACTTGCTGCAGAAGGATTTTGGGTTAGATGAGTGAAACACAAGTTCCGGTGAAGATTGTGATCTTGACAAATCAGAAAAGTAAATGATGGCACCTTACAATAGGGTTGTACTTTTGCAAACATATTTATCATTATGCAAATTTGAAAGATAATAAGAATTTCCTGTCCAGTGAGACTTAAATGAATTTAATCTAAAAAGAGATGCTTGTTCTCTGCCAACTGCTGCTTTATCTTGTAATTGTTCTGGTGTTGCTGCACAACGCTCAAGAAAGAAGCATTTGAGTTTAAAAAAGTAGGATTTATGCATGAAAAGACTCTTTTACTTCCTAAAACATTGTGAGCATTTCAGATAATTCCATCAGTTACCTGCTGCTCAGCTTGTCATCTGACCAAAGTTCTGTTGGCGTATCTGCTGAACAGCTCTTGTAAAGCTCTCAAAATCTTTTCCCCTCATTTCTGTTGCACCTTTTTTTCTATTTCAAAAAATTGTGGGATAAGTAATGATAGAGAAAAGGATAGCTGGATTCCATGAGACACTGAGAGCACCTTGTCATCAGTCGATTTATCTACCGTAAGCAGAAGAACTCTGGAGCGGTAGAAGATGTGCTGCTGCTTGGCTAACGTTCAATGAAAATGTGTCTTTGCTTCTGGAGGCCTTTTAAGTGGTTGATGTGGTTTCATTCTTTTTCTTTTATTTGGTGAGGTTAGTGATTCATCAGTCACAGAGGAGGTGAAAGAAAGGTTCGAGTGAGGCTAAGCAGTACAAAGAAGATGGATATCCTAATTAATATTCTGTCTTTAAGAATAAGAAGAACTTCAATCATCCCCAAAGGGAAATTCTTTTGTTGCAAAGATTGTGGAGGCTGTACAACTAAATTATAGATTGAAATACATTTTAAAAATTCAACATTTGAAATTCAACAGAAAGAGGAGCTGTACAGTTTGACGGCCACAGGAAAGAAGGACTTTGGATGATGTTCAGTGAAGCATTTTGTCACTACAAGTTGAAATCATGCTACTTAATGGACCATTTTTGGGTTTAATGTCCCAACAATGTGTCCAGCAAAGGTTTATTCTCCTCTCACACCTAGTTATGTCTTCGCTTCTGCTTTTGCCTTATATGTACACCTGTTGAAAATTCCTTTGTTTTATGATTTCCTAATTAAATTTTCTGTTATGTTTTGATTTCCTGCCCTATTCAATCACACAGTCAGCCGCTTTCTACACTCAGACCGGATTAGTAATACTCTAAACTTGATTTTAAAGCCTTATCCCCGCCCTTGGCTTCACCTTCTGGTTAGAGAACAAGTGTGCAGCCTCGGCTGATCCAACACAGATGAGTGTTGGAGGGCGTTAATGAAATCAGACCTATTTTGAAGAAAAAAAAGAAAATTGCACCCACTGAGATCAAGCAAGAGGGGCTTTATTGTGGTTAGCGGGTCATTGTGTAGGTTGCCTGCTGGCACTACAACCAATAAGCACTGGTCTCAAGTGCAGAGACCCTGCAGTGGAAGGAGGCTTTAATGACCTGCTGTAGGGACCCCTCGCTGTAACCCATTATCAACTGCAGGAAATGTGTGTTTCTGGGCTTTACACCTGCTTTTAAGCCTGGAAATGGTCGACTGAACTTCCTGCAGATAATTATCACATTTCAGGTCGTAAAACTTTTGTATGTTGTTGGGTTGATATGTTTTGTGTGCAGAGGGGTCAAGTGTGAGCGTAAGTTTTAGTCGCTGGAGGTTCTGTCTTTACAGCTTGTCCGGCTGCACCTATACACAGTGGTGCTTGCAGCTAAACGCATGCTCACCACGTTTAGCATTTTTAAATATTTATTTAATGAGCAAGCATGCTAACAATGGCATTGCTTGTTTATAATTAGCATTAAAGTAGAGGAGAAGCTGAGGTGCGTCTGCTCGAAACAATATAAAAGAGTTGACCTGATTATGTGAAAAGTTTCATAATAAAATATATTTTTATGAGGACATTGATGGCAAATTTCCTCGGGATTCTGTCAATAGTTGTCAAGAGAGAATTGCCATTATCGAAAACGATGATGCTAAAAATGCTTTGACATAAAGATTTGAAACCAAATTCAGTTCATTGTAGCAGTTATTTTAAGTTCATCATGACAGTCATTTGTTGTTATTGTACAGTTGCAGTCACCACTTCAGTTTCAGACAATGGCAGAGGCAGCAGAGCCTGACTCATTTCAATGTAAAAAAAAAACTTCAAAAGCATCAAAAGCCCTTCAGATTATTAGAATAAGAAGGTGATAGTACACTGCGCAAAGCAGCACTACTGCTAAACACATGAACAGGAAACACAGGTGCTTTTTGCTTATAAATACTGTGTTGTATTACAGCCGAATTCCAATAAAGCTGTTCTCATTTACATTTTTTTTTTCTGTTTCTACAGTCAGACAACGGATTGAGTGTGAAATAGTGACTGAAACGTATAGACTACATGTTAACAAGCAGTCACTGTCAAGCTGCTGCTGAACCACAATGTCATCTGAGAAATTTTGGCATTCACATAAATTAAAGACTGAAGCTGGGCTGTAATGTTGCATATATTTACATAGAGTCTGAAGCTACTACCAAGTCAGAGAACAATTACACAATAAGGAGAAAAGATGTTTGTTTAGCCAGTCTGATTGTAAAACGCCAACTATGTCAATGTTGGACTTTGTTTAATACAAAGACCAAGTTTTTGCTTTTGTTCAGGGGTTTGATAGAAACTTGGAGTTTGCTGGTTTAACTCAACAGTTTTGTGCTTCCTTATGTAAGCCTTTGTTTCCATTCCATACTGTGTAGAATTAGACAATGAAATGCATTTTGTCCAAGTAAAGTCAACCAAAATAAAATGGTCATTTTGCTTCTTGGAAGAAAATTAATTGCTTAGAGTCATCAATTAATCTTTAAAATAGAAAAATAACCCTGAACCTGAGCTAGTCATGAGGATTTATCCTCCAGGAACAATGACTGTCTGTATGAAGCTTTGTTCCAATCCATCTTGTAGATATTGACATTTCAGAGGGTAACCAAAAACTTTGACCCTGTGTTGGTGGCAGAAGTTGTTAGGGTTCATCTCCTGGGCACTATGAATGACTGTAGCAATTTCATGGTCATACATCTTTAGATGGTGTGGAAAGTGATATAAAAACATGGTTTGGAGTATCCCTACTACTTAAAGTCATACATATTAATGTTAGTCACTGAAGGTGAGTTTTTTAATCCCCCTCTTATCAGATTCTGATTAACTGGATTTTTGATCTGCAGTCCTCCTGAGTCACAAGCCTCTTGGCACAAATGCCAATGTCATACTCCTCTGTAGCATTACTTTCTAGTCTGGCATGGAAAACAGGCTACGGACTTGATTTGATTACGGCCTATAACCTCCTTCAGTGGAAACGTCTGTGGGGGAACCAAAACATTCTTCAATAAGATGAGTTTTTCCGGAACTTTAGTTTACAGCCTCCCACCAGAGAGATGCAAGGGGACTTCTCGGGAGGTTATTACAATAAGTAGGTTCTAGGTTCCTGTATGCACATCAAACATTCCACTTTATTTTATTCCCACGCCTTGTAAAAACATAATAAAGACTGCATATGCCAGGAAAGCCTTGGGCTGATTCAATTAGACATGAGAGGGCAGACGTGGCCATCCCATTCAGCTCACAAACACACACACAGCACATGTACAGTACGAGAGGAAGATGGGCCGAGTGAAGGCAGTGATGAAATGCATCAGCAACAGCGATGAACAGAGTAACCCAATAGCCCATATATTTACAGACCCACTTTGAAATTCCAGGCCCAGCGAGTCACTTTGCTGTTTTTAGTGCTGTAGTTGGGAGGCACGGAATTCAGAGCTGTCGGTCAGTGTGTCAGGCCGTTAGGCTATTTCTGCTGCGGCAGAGGTCAAGGGCACGCTCACCTCTTTAATGTTTAAAGGAGAACAGAAACAACATGGGGTCCGAGCGAGCGCAGGTCCTCAGCAGCAGCTGGAGGCACTTTGTGCTACAATAACTGAGAAGTGCTCGTGCATGCGCGTATGCACTTGAACTTGAAGACATTTTGTTCAACGCTGCAGCCAAAGGTTGCAACGAAAAATAGATTGTGACAAGTGCAAGTGCAAACTTTTATGTATATATATGATATGCAGCAAATGATAATATGTTCATTGATTTCAGATAGACTACTGACAGACAGCGTCTAACTTGCATAAATGCATTTATTCTCAACCTTTCTGTGAACTTTATCAAGAAAACAGTTAAGAAGACACATGAATTCATTTCCTGTGATTTTTTTCATTTTTTTATTTAGAGAATATACTCAATTTGACATTGTTTTCTGTGTCCTTTCATTTATTATGATGGTTGTTTTACTAAAGATTGGCCCAGTTGAGATCCTTGACCAGTTGCAAATATGTCTGAATATATGTATACATTGTGGTCTTGAGTAGATTTGTTATTGAGACAGTTTATTATTGATGTTAGCTTTCCTATAATCTATGTTAAATGACACAGCATCTATTCAATATGTGTATTTTCTTTATGTGGCCTTGTCATCTATCTATCTATCTATCTATCTATCTATCTATCTATCTATCTATCTATCTATCTATCTATCTATCTATCTATCTATCTATCTATCTATAGGGATTGTCTTTACTATTTTAATGAATACAGTCCTGACAAGGTAGAGGTACATTTAATAATTATTTTATGTAAGTACTGTGAGCAGATTTAAGTTTTATGAGACCTTGTTGAATTTGAAGAATTCTATTGACTAACTTTCAGGTAGTCATTCAATAGAGTGACGTTTTGGGACTCAGGCCTTCCTGATGTGGGAATGTGGCTGGTTGCAGAGGTACTGCTGTGCCCTGTTTAAAATGTCTTCTCTTTGTAACAAACCTGATGAGGGTCTAACAAGGGAATGAGCGTATCCTGTTTGCAAGTTAGGATGTGTGCAGGTGTCTGTTTGAAACTTGTGGATATGCTTGGTCTTTTTCTTCGCACCTGTCTCTTGAAATAGATGTGAAAGGCGCTCCTTTGTCTTAAATAGTTAATTAAGAAGTTTAATGTGTTACTGTTGGGACAAACTAACTTCACAAGTTAAACTATAGATTCTCTGGAAAAGACACTTTCACAAGGCAGTGAACAGGGCGGTTTGTCTGTTATTGTGGAGATACACTGGATCACAACAATCAGCTCTCCGGATCAGGACATGCTGCTGTACTTTCTACTGCATGGTGCATCAGGTGTGTGCAACAGGTGTCAAATGGTGCACGTGCCTTGATGCAATGCTGTGTGCTCCATGTGTTGTCTCACCACCAGGACTTTCCAGAAACAGTGAAAAACTAACTGCATTTGGACTGACTGGAATCTTGGCCTGCTCCTGCACAGTCAGAATCAAGTGTAAAATGCAACCATAACATATCATTTAGAAGCCTTGTGAGACTATTTTATCATTCAATTTGGCACAGAGTCACTGAGCGCAGAGCACGGCTGTCATATAAACCTTGTAGTGTGAACCCTGATGATCGGGAGGAGAATCCTTCCCTGCAGTTTTTATCCTCCCACAATCCACTCTGATGCCCTAATCATTGCCTACACTGCCATAGCGAAAGCTGGAAGATGGAGAAACTGTGCGTCCTGTCATGATACCAACGTGGTAAATTCCATTGCCGTGAAGTATAATAGTATGTCTTGGAAATATGCTTTAACCAGTTTTCTGAAAACATTTGGCACTGTGAAGAAATGGAAAGCTACCCACAGAGGGTCAAGTGGTGCAGGGAGCCAAATGAATTTTCCAGGTCTGTAAATTAAAGAAGTACAACAGACTGATCCCTCCTCTGCTGCTCTATTGATTCGATTAACGAGGGCTTGAATTGTGTATTGTTTGTTCTTCTTACCTTCTGCTGAGAGCCCTTGTACATTCACTCCTCTGGCGTCCAGGAAACTGAGGCAGGCGTCCACATTCTCGATCTGCGGGGAAGACGGCAGACAGTCAGCACAAAGGACAGACGCAGCAGGAATGTGACGATACTCAACAGTCACTGAGCCCAAATGTCTCGGGGCAGAGGGCTCAGAGGACGGGGCAGATCAGCATTATTACCCATAAAGCACATCATTGTGTGGTTATTACCCGACCCCCGCATGACCCTGATGCCCGGCTGCATGACAGGCCGACCGCAGTGTGTCGCCACCTACACAACGCAGCGCATGCAACGTATAAGCACTCGGCGGGGGCACACATCCATAAGTACACAGACAGTAGACTCTAATGCAGTAACTTACAGACCCACACAAGAGGTAAATGTGTGATGAATCCACACATGCACTTGCAGAAAGCAGACAGAGTCAAACTTAGGAACAAACTTTTATTCAAACATAAGGTTGTAGGTCAGTCTGGTCCACTCTCCCGACACAGTCAACAACTGCCACCAATGTAAACTCGTATCAGTTTCAAAAAGGCCCACTGAGGTTGCAGTTATTAGGGGGATTTTTTGCTGCCTTCCCTGACAGCAGCTAACGGGTGGCTTCATTAGCATGGTGGCCATCCGCCAATACCCCTCAGGATGTCTTTTATGACGAGGTCAGAGGTCAAACTGCTCTGCTTCAGCGCAGAGTGTCAGGGCCACACAAAGGGCAGGCCGGCCAACTCAGCCAGACGTCCAGCGGGCAATGATGATTCATGAGCTGTAACTCCCACTGAGCTCTCTGCAACTCTCTCGCTCTCTCTCTTTTTTTTAATGCTCCCTTACTCAGTGTCGCTTTCTCTCTTTATTAGCGAGACGGAGGCTTTGTAGCATCAGTATAATGAGTAATATCTGCACACAGGCTGTTTGGATAATCACCGATTCTTCTCCCAGTCCCACTGAGCTACGCTGCACTGTCGTCAATGGCTTAATAGCACGTCTTTCAGTGAAGAATCGACCCTATCTTAATAAAAAAGACAGCAAAGCAAAGCATAGTGTGGTCCTAATATGCTTCAACATAACAGGGACATATTAATAAAACATAACATTGCAAAGGATGTGAGAAGAACCTAATACTGCTAATTCATCTACAACTTGCTGAAAGATACAAAGGACACCCTTTTCCCCAACCACCATGCCATCGAAGCACATAACCCAACGAATGATATCTTGGTTTTCTCCCATTCAGCACAAGAACTGCCTGAAAATCACACATATGTCCTCCTTTGATCATGTGTTTTAAGCCAACTGTGTAGAGAGAATCAACACACTGTATTGCATACAATATAAAAAGAGCTGGAAGAATCCATAGAAACACCTCAACCTCACACAAAAATTGTAATTGCAACTTCACTGGAACTTCTATCTATCAAGGAAATAGTCCTCATGGAAACTGTTCTATGGTCATGGACCAGATGTGAATGTAGAATATGTACAGCTGTGCAAGTCTGAATGTGGATTCGGAGGCTACAGGTGGATGTGAGGGTAGATGTGGTGCTTTTGCAATATGAGCAATGCCAAGTAAAAACCTGAGTCATTATAATAGGAGCAGGGGAGGAGGAGAGGTGGTGTTGCATGAGGGAGGAGGTCAGGGTGGATGGATGGCTTAGCAGAACATCAGACTTTAACATGGAGGTAGGGCTAAACATCTCATTTAGGATTTAAAACAACTTAATCAGCAAATCACATAGTTTGCAATTTAAGATATATGAGAAGTGGCAAACTTTCAGGTCTTGTTTATGTTGCCCATTGATCATTGTATGCTACGTGACATGCACACTGTGGTCTGACTGACACAAGCCCAGTCTCATTATTTAAGAGCCACACTTTATGTTGCATATCTGGGTCGAAACAGAGTTTTTTCAAATTCATGCCATCCTCCCTGTGCGACAGTCACACTTCTGACAGTACCACACGCGGTAATACAGAACTGAAGCTTGACTTTAAAACACAATACCTCACATGAAATCAGATATTTTTCCTCAAATCACTTTTCTTTTGACAGCGTTTGTTTCAGAAGCCACAAACAAATGATGTCCTGTTGATAGGTGCATCGGATTGGAAAATGTTTCCTCATGTTGCTCCGCAGGGCTCCAACGAATAAAGCATTTTGTCATTTAATTTGGAGCTGTTAAACTAGTGACAGCTTTGCTTTCAGGTTAGTGGGGTGTATGACAGCAAGCATGATGGCAGAAGAGTGAGCAGAACACTGAGAGGCTGAAGCAGACCAAAGTGATGAAGAAAAGGGTGCATTGGATTTACACCGGACAGCCATAGCTTTAAAACTAGTATTGTGTATGTTCCCTTTGCAACACCAATATAGCTCTGAACCATCAGGGCATGGACATGGGAGGTCCTGGGTCCCACATTTGCAGAAGATCCTTTAGGTCCTTTAGGAATGCTAGATGGAGCCTCCATGAATTGGACCTATTCCATTGGATCCTGAGGATGCATAATCAGACTGGGATCTGACTGAGCTGAACAGGCAGGTCAACTTGGTGCCTTTTTTGTGTTTCTCAAACTGTTCTTTAGTAGTTTTTACAGTGTGTCAGGGCACATTGTCCTGCTGGGGGAAGCCGCTAACACTGGGGAGTATCATTTAAGTAGATGGTACATGAATGCCGGGACCCAAGGTACCCTAACAGAACACTGCATTATGAAGAGTTGATCGATGTTATTCACTTCACCTGTCAGTGGTTTTAATGTTGTAGCACATCAGTGTGTATTGCAATGAGATGAGTCTGTCATTTGATTATAATGACAGATGAATTTTGCTGCTGACTGCACAGTGACTCTGTGGTTAGCACCGTTGCGTAATAATCTCTGCCAAAACATTTCACTGAGCACTAATTATATAGAGAATACTTAAGTTTTTAATTTGTTTTCATTAAAAACAACAGTGGCATTATGTACACAAATATGTCATGGGGGGCTACAGTGAATCGGTGGTTAGCACCATCACCTCGCAGCTATAAGATCTACGGTTCGCGTCTCGGTGAGGACACCCGGGATCTTTCTGCGTGGAGTCTCCATGTTCTCCCCGTGCAGCGTGGGTTCTCTCCAGGTTCTCCAACTTCCTCCCACACAGTCCAAAAACATGCTGAGGTTAATTGGTGATTCTAAATTGTCCGTAGGTGTGAATGTGAGTGTGCTTGGTTGTCTGTCTCTAAGTGTAGCCCTGTGATAGACTGGTTACCTGTCCAGGGTGTCTCCTGCCTTCACCCTGAGTCAGCTGGGATAGACTCCAGCCCCCCATGACCCTAGTGAGGATTAAGCGGTGTATAGATAATGGATGGATGCCTACTGAGTTGAATAGTAGGGACACTAATTCCATACATACTGTACATGTTGCTGTTTAACCTAAACATAATTTAACTTAATTTATCAGGACTGATTTAAGGGAAGGGGTTCCTGACTACACATGGTTTTTTTAACGCAGCCTCATCCGTCACTGCAAGACTCCGACACCGACGACACCTCAAAAAGCAGTAGCAGAAGAACAGCACCTCCCTGCCAGTCACTTTCTCTCCACAGACTGAGATGTTTACGCCGGTTGTATCAACAGGGAGACCAGCGGGACGAGAATTCACACACTTCTCCATCTGCCCGACACAACTCGCAACCTCCCGCTTCTAAACGCCGCGCACATTTCTCACAGCAGGGACCAAACCTCCTCACATGTGGGCTTCTATATTCCCTCCCCACAAGCTGCACACTCAGACTGACACATGTGTGCCCTGGCGTTGGCTTGTTTGATTATCCCACACACACTCTCAGAAGTATGTACGTGGAAAGACATGTGCCGAGCAGCATTCGCGAACGCTCGTTACTCCGGTGGTAATTAGACTTAGAGTGTGAGGACGGCTTTGGACGTAGGAGTCCTCAAAGTGTTTACGTCTGCCAAAGCAAACAGCCTATAGGCGCAGATGATATGTAATGCATGATAACAGACATTTTTTTTTATCAAGAGACAACTCAATTAAGCTCATTCAGTCGCAAATATTTACAACCCAGGCGGTGCATCTTTTCCACCGGCAGCGTGTGTGTGTTTATGTGCGTGTTTGAAGGCTGGTTTAATGGCTGATAAAGACAAAAAGGAGTGAACTCATAAACACGCAGTAAATCTTTTTAGTTGGAGACAGATCTCCGTCTGTAAAAGCAGCAGCAGCAGCATCACTGAGGAACCCTTTATCTTCTAAGCCTTCACTCCAACCAGAAACTTTGAGGCTTTCAGACGAAACCGCTGTTTGTTTTTAGTCTGCATTAACTCTAAAATGACGTAAACAAGCGGAATAATGATTGAAGGCGTTGATGACGGCTGGGGCATTAATGTTCCGCAGGGCTCTGGCGATGTTTAACTGCTAGTTTGGTGGGCGGTTTGGCTTTGTGGCATCCTGTAACAGCTTCTACAGAAACCGACATCATTTATTTTTCCGACGCAGGCTGGCATCAGACACATGCACACGGGCCATTAAAAGCAATTTGACGAGAGGGCATTTTGATGAGACGCACTTCACCAAATCATGAAGTGCTTAAAGCAGGAAAAAGGGAGCGCGTTGTGAGAAGTGACAGGAGGGCACATGCGAGGGAAGGAAACTCGCCACGAAGGAATAACGAGGGGGGAGCTGTTAGGTTTTTTTTGGGGGGGATCATCAGTTTCTGTTAAGCTATGTTTAATCTACGGAGCCACACTACAAATCAAAATATCACATTCCAGCTAACACAGGCGGCAGAGCGGAGAGGAGCTCGTACCACGGCTGAATGACAACAGGCTCACTGAGGATGAAACTGCACTCTCCGGTTCAACCTGCCTTCCACAGTCACATATAAAACCAATGAACGATGAGGTTACTTTAGGAGGTAAAGACGTGAGAACAAGACTGAGGAGACCAACTGAGCACACACTTAGATGGATGAGGCTCAAAAAGCAAAAAATTTCACAAACCTGTGACATTGACAACCAGGTATATGGAATTTTAGCTGCCTGATGAAAAACTGTCGTATTGATTTCATGCTTTTCTGACACAAGAACGTGTTCTGTGGGAACGGGACTGGGCATTTCTTTTGCTCCTGTCACATTTATACTCACTGTGGGTTCATTTTTCACCAAAATATAAAGTCCTGCACCTCTATGGAAACAACCCAACCATGATTGGAAGAGAAGAAAGACCTTTTTGTGCAACATAACTCAGTTATAATGGCACAAACCATCAAAAACAAGAACAAATGAAGTTGAATTTCTTTGATTATTTTTGCAAATTTAAAATAAACTGGCATCCACATTTTCCCAAGCATCCACTGGCGTTACCAACACTGGAAAATAAATGGTGACTCTACACACGACAGGTTTTTTGTTACTTACGTTGCTACAATCTCCACAAACTCAGTGGTTTTTTTTGCACAACTCTGCTTAACAACTCTAGTTTCACCATGCTGAATGTGTCTTCCACCAACTTCCTCTTCTGTGGACCATTTATGAGCCATGACGCATTTAGTTTATTGATCAAATGTGTTTTATTTTCCTGTCAGTTTCTCTGATTTGTATCCATACTTGTCTCCTCTCCGCTTTGTGTGAACACAACCTGCAGTTTAGCCAAATGGGCACTACATTTTGTTCACATGACAAATTTATTTTAAAATAATGAGACAAGTAGAATAAAGTGATTTTTGATGAAATATCACATTTTTAGGTGTAGAATTATTACGTTTCATGGACAGAGCCACATGTCACACACGGTTAGTTCAAGGACTGTGTGAAAGCTGACCGTCTAATCTCTACAGTTTCTCGCTACGATTAATGGTGTCATTAGAATTTTCATTTCAAACCCGGGTTTTGGGGTTTTAGAGGGTTAAGAGACTGAGCTGCATGGAAAAGATCACATGTATATAAAATCGCTCTCTGTAAAAACATGACTCATCGTTTTTTTTTCTGATTGTACTTTAAATTTCCTTTGGGTAAGTCTAATTTCTACAGCACATTAGCACATTCGCTTTCTCTTTCCACTCCAGTAAGACTTGGTGAGACACAAAATGAGACACTGGTTACATCTGCATGTTTGCAGCTTAATTCCCTCAAGTCCCTCCTCGCCTGTGAAACGTGTGCTGGGGCGCGTTGGGCCTCTCCGGCGGTATCAAGTGACTGATGTATGATGGCTGGAATTGGAAAGTGTTATCCCCTTAGATGCAACTGTCAAATACAAATGGGCCAACACCTCAATTACCACTTCCTACGGGACAGAAAACAACCTCCTTCAAGACGGGACTGGAAAAGCAGGCGTTAGCGCTTTGTAGCACACGAGAGCCGCTCGGTAATTGAGGGGTTTTACTCAAAATGCTACATATTCACTGGAAAATACATGCCACCTTAAATCCCTAAGTCAGTTTTTCAAAAACACAGATGACTCAAGCTTCACAAATAGAGCTGTTTTGTACCAAGTCTTCGGGTGACTCAGTTGACTCCGATGACTTGGAGTTTTCTTTCCACTCCGCATAATTTTGCGATTGGGTTTTGAACACTGTCAGGGTTTATTAATAATTTTACACCAACATGAAAACAAAACTTTAATCTGGTCCTGGTGGTTGGAACCTGAATGACCAGTGAGGTCAGGGGCACTCATTAGACTTTCTGTGTGCGTGCATTCTCCAAGGAAACTACAATAATGAAGCGCCTGCTGTCTCCTACAGCGTCTTTTTAGACTTTTCTTTGGCTTTAGGCAGAAATCAAAGTCTAGTGATGAGTCAGGTGAATCCACATACAGTCCACGATGTCATCTTTCTAAGCGTTTCTCCCAGAAGATCAAAATCAATATGAGCTAAAGCTAACAAAAATTAGTTTTGCCTCACAAATCTCTCTATCAAACTTTTCTTTCTCCCCCCTCTATTCAGCACACATAGCAGACTGTTGAGAAGATGAATACACACTTTTTGTACCTATTAATTCCTCTTGGCACTTGAAATCTAATGAGGCAGAGCTCATCGCTCATGTGAAGGCGACACATAACTGCTTTTTACAGCCAGAATATACTTTATTAATCATTGCTGCGGAGCTGAGCCGTGTTCACATGGATACAAAGCCAAATCCTTCTGTTTTCTGGAGCTGACTTGTAGTCCAAAGTGTACGAAAAGCGAGAATTACTTGTGTTTTTTTTTCCCAATGAATAGCCAAAACCTGAAGGACATGGCAGCTTAGAGCGCTTCACTCCTCTGTCAGCCACTCAGCCTTCCTTCCAGCTCTCTCATTGTCCATGACCTCTCCATCAACTCCTCTCCTCAGATTGGAGGCCTGACACTTGCGCTCCCACTGGTCTTGTCCTGAACAGTCCACTGATTCCTCTTCTCCCCGGCCCCGTCACTGTCGACGCTTTCCAAAGCAGACAGCCGGCTGACAGACGATGAATCAAAACGGATCAAATGAAACAGCGATTTAGAGCAGCTGATGGGCAGAGGCGAGGCCGGGTTAAAGGATCCTGTCTCATAATCCAGGGATCATCGCTCATCATGTCAAAATCCGCAATAAAAAAACTTTTTCCTCATCTGGTATCGACTGAAGAGCTGTTTTATGCAATATTGATCACGGTGGCAGTCCCCATAATCCCTTACCCCCCGTCTGAAATCTTTCATGGCTGAGCTGCGGTTATTGTTCATTTTCAGAAACACCATGAGTGCAAACCTCACGCTGAACCTCATACATCCAGATTTATCCGGCCTCACAAAATCGATGTTTGCATGCATAACAGCCTAAATGTTATGAAACTGAACGCCATAAAGCTCTGGAAAAACCAAACTGAAATGATTCAATTCAAGTAGCCGAGGCCTCCGAGACAAAACAAGCTGCGAGCTGATTTTTATCGCACCGTACTTCATATTCTTGTAAATAAAACTATAATTTTCTGTAAGGATTTCTAGCGGCTGTGACGTCCCCCGTGCTTCGCAGAAACGGCAGCTCGAGCTCAGTCAGCAGATAAACACACGTGATGTATAATCAACAGGATCTGCATGGCAGCGTAAGCCCATACCCGTGGATGTCTCAATTATATATGGCGGTTCATTTTCAGATGTTTACAACTTCAAATAACTTGGAGGGCCTCCATGTGGCTTCGTGCATCTGCTGCACAGGCAGGGTGTGTGTGCCCACGTGTGTGTGTGTGTGTGTGTGTGTGAGTCAAACAAAGATGTTTCATGGATGACAAAGGCCCAGGAGTCACCTCATCAATCTCTGGGTTAATCCCTTTAAATCTGCTCTCACTGTTTGAGTCAAATCTCATTATCGCTTCAGTTGATGAAGCAGGAATACAAAAAAAAAACTGAAAAAATTGCAAAATGATGCAATGCACACGCAAAGATTACTTCTGTTATCATTTCATTTGTCCTCCTTTTCAGTTTACGTTGTGTTTTCATTCATTTTGGGCACATTTTGAGCTCTGGCTGAATAAACTCTAATCCTACATTAGTAATATTAGAAAAACACGAGACCACTGACATTGAAAATAAGAGCCAATCGACATACAATGAACAAACCTGTGCAGAAACTTTTACTTATACATGAGCTATAACTTCTATAAGGTCAGGACGAAAAGCCAAAACTAAAAAAAAAACAAAAGAAGATGGAACATCCTGACTTGTCGTCCCTATTACTGGTCTAAAACCACTGAATCGGAGTTCCCATAATGCCGCTTGATATTGTATCGATCCTCTTTGCCTGCTAAGTACTCACATATTTCAAACTCCAAGCTTCCAGTTAGCAGTGAGAGTTTTTTTTCTGTTGAGGTTTCCACAAGCAATTTTCTCAGACTTGAAAAAGCTCCGCCAGAAGACATTACCCAGCTCTCACCACTCCTCTCACGGTTACATCGCTAACTGCAGGGCGTCAAACGAGTCGACAACAGTGTTACCTTCAAGTAATTGCATCATCACTAAACCCTGTAAGCGTATCATGTCTTACACGTGTTTTTGAGACCTCGACATCATCAGTGTGATTTATTTTGTTTTCCTGAAATCAGACACGTTCAGTGATGCATGCACCTAAAATGCCAGATGTAGCAAAAATGATGAATTAAATCTCAAACATGAAAACTGATGTTTAATTTTTTTTGTTTTTTAATTTGTCGGAAGGTTCAATAAACACTCCATATGAAAAAAAAAGAAAAGAAGAATTTTCTGACAATTACTTCCTGGTTCAGGCTTTACAGGGTTAAGCTGAACAGAATCTGCTCCTCAGTAAAAACTAGCACATTAGATTGACTACATTACAAAATACAGGTTTCACAGCCGTCAACTTTTTTAATACTGAGATTCAAATCTTTTATTTTTCCCCACACTTCCTATCTCCATCTTTCCCTTCTCAGCATGGAGGATACCATATTTCTAGAGAGATGTTCTTTAGAGACTATTTTCAGAGACTGTTGCTCTGCCTTTGGATTCAAGTCAGGCCACATCCTCCTGACTGTTCATCAGAGAAAATACACTACTTGTCAAATTAGAAATAATGCATTCATTGAGAGCTGATTCAATTTGGAATCAATTAACATTTAAGTGACATTGCACAGTTGCAGTTTGGTATGTTGTATCTTGATGCTTTAGCTGAATACAGCCGGAAAAAACAGCAGATAAAGTAGAGGCAGACGTGATAAGACTTGCATTAACTGCTGCTAAATGTTACTCGAGCTTTTGTCCTCTTTTCTTTCCTCTGTTGTCGGCTGTTCATAGTCTATTTATAGGAGGATGGAGAAGAAGGAGTCCTCTTCCAGCCTTAAGTCTGCTACCTGTTTTTATTTGGTTCCATTTGAGAATGGAGACCTGGTAATCCTGTTGTCGTGGATTAAGTTGAAAGAATACAGTTAGCAAATCACAAAGGCTGGAATCTGGGATATGCATTTTATAGAACGTCTGACCCTGAGTTTAAACTGTAATGTCATCCACAGCAAAGTAAATTCTATTAAATTACATCACAAATCAAATTTGCAATATCTGTCGGAAACAATCGCAATTAGATAAGGTCCCTAAATAGTTGGGCCCTGGTGTCCGCTCTATATGTTGCTTGTCAAGTGTGTTTTCTTTGTGTGGCTGTAACACTAAAAACTGCAAAGGGTCATTCACTAATACGATTAGAAAGCTGAAATGATAAAGGGAAAAACACTGCAGTCAGATCACTCAACTAATGCAACGCCAGTTTAAGTAAAACAACGGAGGCTGAGAAGCGGCTAAAAAACTTATCTGAGTTAACCTCCTCTCAGCTGATGGCTCTGAAAACACAACAAACAGCTGAAAGAGGATGCAGAGGCGTCATTATTAATCTTCAGACGTACAGACTACATTAAAGTAAGACGGCAGAGCGAGCGGAGGATGTTTTGAGCAGCGAGGGGACGATGTTAAGTATTTCTTGACGGCGTTCAAGCCGACACCAGGTGAACAATTCTGTCTTCCGTCTCTCACTCTCTCTGCCGCATGCTGTTACAGTCGGAGGTAAACGTCACCAACATGACGGACAGTATTGCTGTTGACAGGCGACAGATTGCGCTGTCAGTCCTGTCTAAGGCTCCCTTAAGGGTCACTGAGGTTAAACTGCTGACTTTGGAGGCATCTGCTTGTGTAACCTGGTGACCAGCTATGATGCAAGCAGAGAAATATCTTCCTCTTCCTGCTTCTCACCCAGTCGGCTCACTGAGAGTTGAACTGCCTGCAAACCGACCGTTTTACTGCTATCACAACAAAAAGGTGAAATGAAACACATCACAGTCAATGTTTCACCTTTTCCTCATTATTGAAAATGTTCAGTGGATGCTTTCTCAGTCGATTCACACCTGATTGACATAAGAATCACTTGTGATGTACTTTGAGATCATCTCTTACAAAGACTGCAACAGGCGGTGATTCAGCACCTACCGCTGATTCAACAGCACAATGGCATCTCTAAACAGGAAAACATGTAGGGGGATATCTGGTAAGTCTGCCACAAGCTGCTGTTTCATTGCAATGTTTAAGACTTAAGAAGTGAATGAGATCAGATCTGATGGCAGACTTTCTAGTCGCAAACAAATGACACTAAAATATAAATTAGGCTTGTTTCCATGGAGTGAATACAGTGCTGTCATAGGATGGTAGCATAGGCTATGTTATGTATGGTTGTAACAAATAGACCACAAAAAGATAGAAACAACACCAAAAAGACCAGAAATAAACAAAACTTTAGTCATATTTAGGAGAAACTTGAAGAGAAGTCCTTAAAGAATCGCTCTCAATTAGGCAAGTTGTACTAATTCTTTCATGTCAGCTGGTATTGTTCATGCTGGCTGCAGACAAAGACAACAAACCATCTGATCCATCATCCATCCATCCATTATCTATACATCGCTTAATCCTCACAAGGGTCACGGGGGGCTGGAGTCTATCCCAGCTGACTCAGGGTGAAGGCAGGTTCACCTGGACAGGTCACCAGTCTATCACAGGGCTACACTTAGAGACAGACAACCAAGCACACTCACATTCACACCTACAGACAATTTAGAATCACCAATTAACCTCAACATGTTTTTGGACTGTGTGGGAGGAAGCCGGAGAACCCGGAGAGAACCCACACTGCACGGGGAGAACGCAGAAAGATTCCGGTGCCCCCACCGGGACGCGAACCGGCAACCTTCTTGCTGCAAGGCAACAGTGCTAACCAGCTGTGCCACTTTGCAGCATCTGATCCATCATGTGAGTTAAATGTTAGCTACAGCACAGCTTATTCAGAAAAGGTTCCTTGATCTGCAGAAGTCAGAAACTACCTTGAGTGAGCGTAATGGCATTTTTGCAAAATTGGATTCCTATTTTGTCATTTCCACGAACTCTTCAATGTCTTCAAAATGTGCATAAATATATCTATACAAGACAGTGTTTTCTGTTTTTGAGCTCAGAACACTGCTTGTAGACAGTAGCCTGTATCCCACCACTACCATTGGGGAGCATTTCCATTGTGTGCCTCGCTGTTTCTCTCCTGACCCACGGCTTGAACCTGCCCCTCTTCCTCCATGGGTGTCCGATAAAACAGTGGTGCAGATTTTACACCAGCTTTTCCCAGATGTTAAATGTCAGATGTCGTTTCCTCTGCTGCCTTTGTCAGCCGGTGGTGATAAATCAGGAGCAGCAGCTACTTTACTTTTACATCCCATATTTTGTGCCCCTCAACAGTCAGGCAGCTTTTCTTCCATTCCTTTAGCCAAACCCTCTGAACCCTTAAACCTGCCACTGGGTTTGAAATACATGTTATCTTTTTGGAAAATGCCAAAATTACACCATTTATCAAAACCAAAAGCTGTAAAAATAGAATGAAATGCCAGATTTTCTACTTTCCGTTTATTCTTAAACTAATCTGGTGTGACATATAGTCTCTTTAGTGACACTTACCAAACTTTACAGTTAGATATGTTTTTAAAAATATACTGTTTGCATCTGATACTTAACTGAGAAGCCGTTAGTTACTCATCTGCAGCAGTCATATGTCAAAAAATTAAAGGATCAGCATTGACACCAATTAAGAATATCAGAATTTAAATATCTAGAGGCACGATTTTCTCCAGGCTTGGTAAAACCTTTGGACTCCTTAAAAAACATAGTTTATGTTGATTTTCCAAAGACTTACAGGACTTTATATTGCAATGAAAAATGATCTCACAGTGAGTAAATATGGCAGGAGCAAAACATGGGCAGAAAATGTTTGGAGTTCAAAAGGCTAATAACGACAAACACCATTTGACTGTAAAGCAGTGATGGCCTAAAGGCTCAGAGCGTACGATTCTTCTTAAATCTAATTTTACATGCTGAAATTGCAACGCGAGTCCTACGCAGAGACCACAGATGACGTCTTTCATTTGACTCAATCAGGTATGGACAGAAGCAGAAATCCTCCAACCGCATTAAAAGAGGTATTAAAACATTAAAACTCTTGTATGAGCCATGAGTGAGTGAAAGTCAGATGAACTCCCAGGAGATCTTTTACCTTTTTTGTCCCTTTGGTTTCATATAAAACTTGTGCAATAATGAGCACAGTACCTGACGTCAGCAGTTACAACAGCGTCCGAGTCAGCATCATATCAGTCACAACTTTAGGATTTAAAAGTTATGAACTCTGACTTTTTGAGCTCACAATACACAGTTGTTGCTGCTTTTCCATTGTAAGGCTAAGCAGCCTTAAAGCCTCTTGTTGTCAGGCAGTGAGGAATGGGAGAGATGCTCTGAGACACATGTAATGTCAGCCTGCCGGTGGCTAAGGAGGGTGCCAGGCGGGTCGGGTTCACCGAGGGCAGGGAGGCTAAGGCAACTGCACGAGCCAAGGTGTTGTGGTTATGAATAAACTGCCAATGAGTCCTCGGGGAAACACTGAGCAATGTCATATGAGAAAGAGTGATAAAAGCAATAAAGACAAACAGGCAAGAAGCCGGTATCTGATTTCTGTCTTTAAAAGACACAAGGGCAAAGAATTAAACTTTCCTCACATGTGCTTTATTCTCAGCAGATGAAGACAGATGGAATCAGTGGAAAGACTGATTGATTTATACTTTATTGCCCACAAATTTCAACATTCACGGTGAACAAGAAAGGAGCCAGTCGAGACCGAGTGCAGCTGGTGTGTCGCAGTCAAAGAAGCTGAGCCTGATCAAAGGTTAGCAGTCCTTCACTGTGCCCACTTAACAAGCCGGCTCTTTGCTCCCTTAACAGAACATCTGCCGATGTCGTTCAGCTATAATGAGTGATTAAAAGCTTCCAATTGAGCTACAAGTGCGCCTGTAACGAGCCCCGAGGTGCTCTGTTTGCACCGCAAACATATGACAGGGTCGACCTGTGCACCAGAACACACACCTCTCCCTCGCAATAAAAAAAATAAAGGTGTTTGCAGAAGAACAAAGAAAGCAGAGATGGACCACAAAGCAGCCTCACAAGAGTTGGAGACTGAAGGGAGCGAGGTTTACACGGTGTGAGAGGGATTTTAGAGCAACAGCTGTTCAGGCACTTTGAGTGTTAAAAACTGGATCACAATCACGAAGTCCAAACGTGGACCGTCACAGATTCATCATGCGTCGCTTTCAACACCTATGGCACTAAAAATATAGATACTGTCACTTGATATCTTGTTCTTTGAATAAATACTGTGTTGAAAGCAAATCAAACTGACAAACTTTCAATCATTAATGCATTAGAAATGGTCTCCTCAACAGTATATAGATGAAATATAAAGACTGACAAACACCAAATGTCTCCTCTGAAACTCTACACGCCCAGAATGTCAGATATATGGGAATCTGTAAAAGTACCAGTTCATGTCTTTATCATATATAGCTGATAGGGAATTTATTAAGTAAGTTGTTAAGGACAATATCTGATCATCTAGTTTCTTCACAGATCATTTCCTCTAAGTTTTGCTAATCAAAGTGACAGTGGTGCACGTTTCCTTCAACATTTAGGGGATTCTAGTAAGTTGAAAGGGTAGATTTGAAAGGTTTGTAGTTTGCTATAAAGAATGAAAACTAATTTCGTGAAACATTGATAAAGTCAAACAGGTAAAAAAAAAAAAGTTTCAACCATTATCCACTTCATATTCTGTTGTGAATCCTTTAGGTCTTTTCAGGCAGTGGATGGTTACCCTCACTGCCTCCATCCCTACAATCCCGACACTCTCTCTGTTACGCTGGGTGTTGAGATCGGGTGGACAGTTCACCCTGAGCAGGCTGACAGGAACAGAGATCGCCAGGAGCCAAACTTTTAAGGTGCTTTCAGACAGAGCGGTTGCAAGCAGGGTGCAGTGCTGTGGGTGGTGGACACCGCTGTGGCTCTTTGTGACTCACGTTTTTTCCTCCATTAGACATTCTGAACAAATGTCTTTCATGATATAAGTCTGTCTTAAAATGATTTTGCTTAGTTCCTACTTCAGCCTTTGAGGACATTTCTCAATGCCGTTTACAGATTTTTACTCCCGACAGGGGACATGAAATGAGAACCTTCTGGTCACAGGCTCACCTCTTTACTGTACTGTGAACACGAAGGGAGAAAGAATTGTCGCCTCTGAATAGCAGTAGTTTCAGCAGTCGAAACTGGCCATCTGCCTGTGTCCCCTTTAGATCGCTTGCTGCTATGCGCTGGGCATGCAAAATGACATCAGGGATGTTTCAGAAGCCCTGAGTTCCCATCATCCTTTTGTCAGTGTATTTCCAGACCAACCGACTCTCATAATAGGTTATTCGCCTGACTGCCAAGGCTGCTGTAATCAAATCAACGACCTGAGAAATCGTGTCACATGCCAGTTGGTCTGGCCTTGCGGGAACCTGGGCCAGGGACTCAAATTAGGAACACAATCAATTAGAAGCAGAGATTAATAGCGAGCGGCGCCAATGATGAAGCGTCAGGCAAGTGAAGATGATACTGCTGAGTGTCTCGTGCCGTTTGTCCCCTCGTCTGGCTGGTGTGCAAGCTGCCAACAGATGGGGCCCAGATGAAACGAGTGGACTTTTATGGTCTCCGAGAAACCCTAGACTAAATTAGGCCTCAAAGGCAGCATGCTCAGTCCAATCCTGACTCTAAAGCCAAAATACTAGTTCAACATTTTGGCTTTTGACTTCATGCCTTTTCCAGTGTAACACATCACTAACCACTTTGCTAGTCAAATGAGTTCACAAGTTCACTTTAGTAGAAAGATTTATAGTGGCCAACACCATAGTTTGTTCCTAATTATCTGTGTTGGCAGTATTGCTGTGGGTATTGCAATGTCAGTCTGTCAGTCCAGCACTGTGGTCCAGGTTGAAATATGTCTGCAACTGTTGGATGACCTGATCTTCATCTAGCACCATCCTCAGGTGTCACTTTTATTCTGTTGAAAAATGTTTATGAAAAAATATCTGCAAAACAAATGACACTGCCTCCAGCTTCAGATGTGATTTTGTGTTCTGTGGTAATTACTAAATATCATAAGCATGTTAGTCCCAACCCTCACCTATGGTCATGAGATCTGGGTAATGACCAAAAGAACAAGATCATGGATACAAGCGGCCGAAATGAGTTTCCTCCGCAGGGTGGCCGGGCGCTCCCTTAGAGATAGGGTGAGGAGCTCGGTCATGCAGGAGGAGCTCGGAGTAGAGCCGCTGCTCCTCCACATCGAAAGGAGCCAGCTGAGGTGGCTCGGGCATCTTCTCCGGATGCCTCCTGGACGCCTCCCTGGGGAGGTGTTTTGGGTGCGTCCCACCGGGAGGAGACCTCGGGGAAGACCCAGGACACGCTGGAGGGACTATGTCTCCCAGCTGGCCTGGGAACGCCTAGGGGTCCCCCCGGAAGAGCTGGAGGAGGTGTGTGTGGATCGGGAAGTCTGGGCGGCTTTGCTAAGGCTGCTGCCTCCACGACCCGACTCCGGATAAGCGGGAGAAGATGGATGGATGGATGGATGGATGGATGTTAGTATCAAGTGACAACCACTGAGGCAGTCAAGAGAAGCCAGCACGTGCCAAAAGCTGCAGTTCCTAAAATGGCCACTTGAGGAAGACACCAAAAGCGACTCAATCTCCATAGACTCCCATGGTAAATATCTAACTTTACAGCACAAATAAACCTGCTTTTGTAATTCATGACAACTGTACAGGGCCCTATTAAGAATAACTGGTTATTTTTAATATAACGTATCTGTTTAAATCATATTGAGGTTCAAAGTTATGCATCATTAAAGGCGAGGCCACTTCGAGTGACAGGTGAGTGCTGTCATAGGACAGACCGTGGCCCAGAGACCTCTACATGGCCTTCCTCAGTTCTACTTCCTCTTTCCTTATTTTTGGATGAGGACGTCAATGAATGAAGCCACGACACTGAGCTTTGTCCTCTTGTACATACAGTCAATAGGCAGCACGAGGACCTAACTATGAAGCTTAAAGCATCATTGTACCCATGTGCAGTCTCACAAAGCAGCTTCGATTTCTGTAGACTCTTAGTGATAATTCATGGCCGTCGACACAATAATATAAAAGCATGCTTTCAGCTCAACCTTTTGCTAGTTGGAACAGTTTAATACAAAATGAGCCAGTTAATAGCTCAGCAACCACATTTGTGCAACTGAGGTGTTATGTCATTACTGTTTCAATGGCTTCATGGTCGTTCAGCAAGCTTTCAATCAGGAACTAATGAAAAACTGTTGACTAAGCTGACTGGTGCTGCGGTTACAAAGTGAACAAAGCTTGTGTATCTTTGCACTGGAAGAAATCACATTCATTTGTCTGAAATACAAAGACACATGTGACACAGACTCTTTACATCAAGACAGTTATCGAAAATGTCTTTGTCCCCTTCAGAAGCTTCTACTTCCAAAAACTTTACAGTCATGCTAAATGGCCGTCTGTATCCTGCAGAGTGCAATGTAATGCAAACCAGTTTCCTTGAAATATAGGCGCAGTGCACCTTCTAGCAGACATGTGGTGCACTAAAATTTGACAAAGTGTATCGCAATTTCGCACAATCACCCACTCAATATAAATCAACAGCCAAAGAAATTGCGCTGTCAAATCTAACCATATTGGGCAAGGGCCAAGGCTGCCAATAGCTGATCTAAATATGATCCATGACACTTTAAAATTCAATACTACAAATTTAAACCAACAGGAAAGAGTTGACTTTAACATAGTGGGTTGTTTGATGTAATCTCTTCTTCCCCGACCTCGACACCCTTCTGCTGACAGATGTTGCATCTCTGCATCTTTGCATCCACCTAAGATTTTGACAAGTGTTTGTTTTTTTTTCCTTGACATCCTCTGCTGAGGTCGCTAGAAGCTAAACACAGACACACACACACACATATACGCACACCCAGAAAGTCAAACTGCACAGTCATCCGTATTGCAGGGAAGCGCTCTGTGGTTTGCTAATGATGTCTGTCTATAATGAGGAGGATTAGTGTTGCGAGGCTTTAATATTTTCTGCTGAATGGGCCTCTTCTGCCTTCCCCCGCCTGCCGTTCTCGTGTTTGAGCACGATTCTTCTGAGGAATGGGAAAAAAAAAATCCTTCACTTGATTCAAAAACCTGGGTGCGCATCTAATTCCTTTAGATGTCTGTACAATTACGGGAAACTGCACTGTCAGAGGGCGTGAGGTTTTACACGAGAGAGGGATCGCGGAGTGTGCCGCGAGGTGAGTGGGTTGCACAAAAACACAGTGTGAGGCCCTTAATCCAAAGAATGCATTTATAGTTTTACATCACATGCATTAGGCTGATAGCTTTATCGAAAATTCCAAAATGAAAAGCGCATCGAATCCGTCCATGAAGTGTTCAGGTAATCTAGACGGGGAGAGGACCGTAGTGACAGATGTGGTGGGAAAGGACATTAAACACTGAACAAAGAAAGAGGAGAACAATAAATAATTTTTAGGGGTAAACATGTGACAGAAAAAGTTAAACTCTAGTCTCCAAAGCCTCCTCACATCACCCTAATTTTCTATCTCTGCTCCCTTTTATTACCATGAAGCTGAAAAACAGCAAAAAAAAGATGCTTTCAACTCAGCGGAAAGAAACAGAACCAGACTTTGTTGGGTTCTTGGTACCACACTCCTGTCAGTACAATTTGTCATCATCTTTGCTGGCTTTACTCGGTGGTTGGAGATTTTCCTTCCGGGACAGAATATGTGGTCGATATGGTTCTGTAGACCAGTACAAGATACAAATTCCAAGCAATAATTAGCTCTTACACCAAACCAAACAAACTATGCCCTAAAGCACTCCAGCCACAAGCTCTACTGGGAAAAAAACAGGCATGTCCACAAGTTTTAACCACTGGGAATGCCACCCTACATTTGCATTCACAAGGTATACCAATTAGCCACCAGATTACAACGTCACCTCAAGTGGTGGGATACATTAGGAACCAAGTGAACGATCAGTTCTTGACATTGATGTGTTGGAAGAAGGCAAAATGTGAATTTCTTCGCAACCTTGACAGAAAACCAAATGTGATGACTTCGATGGCTGGATCAAACCATTTCAAAAATGACAGGTGTTATGGCGTGTTCCCAGTATGCAGTGGTTAGCACCCACTAAAAGTGGTTCAAGGAAGGACAACTGGTGACCCGACACATGTTCATGCGTACCCACGGGTCAGCGTTTCGGAAGCCAAGGTCAGTTTTGAAGTATGTTGACTGAAGTGTTGACATTAGTGTCAGAACTAGACCATGGAACAATGGAAGAAGTAGCCTGGTTGATGAATCACACTTTCTTTGGCATGCGTCATTTAACTAAGGAAGAGATGGCTGAGACAGGATGCACGACGTGAAAACAGCAAGTCTCCTGAGGCAGTGTGATGCTCTGGGAAATGTACTGCTGGGAAACCTTAGGTCCTGCATTCATGTGGATTGAAACGTAGCACCTACCTAAACATTACTGCAGCCCACTTACACCCTTTCATGGCAACAGCATTCCCCGATGGCCTCTTTCAGCAGAATAAGGCTCCCTGCCAAACTGCAGAAATTGCTCAGAAACTTAACAAAGAGTTAAGGGTGCTGACTTGGGCTTTAAAATCGAATAGATCTCAAACCAAGAAAGCATCTGTGGGATGAGCTGGGGGGGAAAAAAAAGTCTATTCATGAATTCTCCACCTCGCAAGTTCTGCGATTTAATTGATCTGTAGCTTATAACTCGGTGCCTGAACACCTTCAGAGGTCTTGTGGTGTCAGTGACTACGTGGGCCACAGCTGGTTTAGCAGCACAAGAGGGACCCACACAGTATTAGGTTTTGTGTTACTAGTGTGGACTGGTCAACAGAAAGTGCAAAAGAAATACTTCATTTCAGGCAGTAAGTGTCACTTTAACGCCTATTTTTTATTTTTTTATTTTTAAAGAAGTTGAAGTAAAGTTATAGGGCAGCATTTTAAAAGCCCAACCATTTCCATCTTCACTTTCACATCAGCAATCAAGTGGGCAAAAAAAATGACCTTTGAGTGCTAATGGAGGATAGTTACATGATATAAGTGCAGACTTTTGTTAAGCACTATAATAGTAAGGAGATCAAAGGTCAGACTCTTTTACATACTGTTCATGATGAGAGCAAATTAGACCAGGTAGGTTGGGAGAACTGGGAAAGAGGTGCTATTAATTCATAATGCCAATGTTCTTTAAAGTATTATCCCATAAGCCCACTGGGCAGTCAGAGGTGATACCCTCTGGCCTTGTAATTATACTGACTAAGTATTCAGAAGCCAATTGAAGGCACTTCCATGGAGTGTTGGTTGGCTGAGTTTGAAAGACTACCAGGAACGTAGAGCTTCAGTAGGTTGATCTGTAATAAATGGAATTTACTCTAAATTTTACCCCTCACTCTCATGATGAATGCAAGTGTAGTATGTTTTCATTACACAAGATAACTTTGGGAGGAAAAAAAGCAGTGATTGTGTTCGCTGTTGGCAGCAGATGACTATGAAAAGCAGAGTTTTGTTGCTCATTACTCTCACAGACCGTCTACATGTCAGCCAAAAATGTTCTTTTGGACAAGCTCTGCAGGAAATGATTGGACTTCAACGGACTTGTGGATCTCTCGCACTGTGAACGAGGATTTAGAGAAAAAGAGTGCATTATGTATGTAGATTAGCTGAGAAGCTTGCAGATGCTGAAGCCACGCCGGTTTGTGCTTCTCAGCTTCCAGCAGCTGCTTAGTTGGCCACGGTCCACTCACCGGACCGGCAGCAGCCCACCAGTTAGAGAAACAGGCTTGTGACTCAAGGATCATCGTCTAAAGTCCCAAATGAGCAAAAATACTGTGCAAAGGAAGTAAATCAGACTCATCTGCCCCTCCACTGACAGCTGCTGCTACTGTGATGTCTCTGGCCAAGGCGTTTAAGCTCCAGGTGCTAGGTGGCCAGTGGCCGCTCTCCAGAATTCACAGCTCGTGCTGTCAAAACGCAGCCGAGAGTTGAAAAATATCTCTAGTGTTTGTCAGGACGGAGAAAAGGTTGTCAGTAAATAACTTAAGTTTCAGATTGATATCGCAGTTTGAGCTCATAGGATAAACAAGCCAAATAAAATACTTCTGCACTTGGAGAGCCATATGTTCATGTGTCATCACGTTTATCTCTTCGGGTAGTTTAGTTCATTTGGCACAGCCAAGAAAATAAAATAATACATTGCAGACTTTCAGTTGTGATCAAGGTCAAATGTTCATACTGAATTTTTTACAGAACTGCACCAAGTCTCCTGGAATCAATGGCAAATCAACAAATGGACAGTTTTGGCATCTTGGTCATCAGTGCTACATGGACACACACTGGGTGATTAAATTGCCATGACTGCCAGCTCAGATCAAGTTGCAGTTTAGTACGCCTTAAATCGGGATTACGCTCCCTTGCAGACAGCTGTGGACACCACAGATGCATGGTTGTTCTAAATGATATTATTTTCTGGGCTGCTTGGGGTCCACTTGGAGGCCATGTCACATACCTATACACATACCTACAGATTCTGTGCATGCACACTTTAGCCTGTGTTGTGTAGATACCACATGGACTGTCTGTGTGGACACTTAGTGGGGTTGCATGCAGACATCTGTATAGAGGTCTGCGCAGACACTTGCAAACTTCAGTGGATGACAAAATTTCTCACTTTTGCAATCGCTGACTCTTGCATACTTGTGGATTCAGAGTGTAAAATACTGCTCCAATGTTTGTTTGTAGTGTCCAATATCACAAAAATAGTCTAATTTACCAAATTCAGACTTTGGGTATGAATCTGGCCTTTTTCGCAGTGCATTCTCCACCCCTTCCACTATAAAGTACGACCATTTTCAAAATCCCCATTTAGTACGAAAAACAACAACCTCTGACCTACTAACCTACATGCTGAAAAGGTCAAGTTATGATAAAGGTTGGGATCATGCTATGAGGCAGGTTGCTTGTTTTTTTTTCTTTTTTTGGTGAATTGGCAGTTTTGAAGGAGGTGCTTTCCAGTATGCAAATGCACCAAAACAATTCACCCATCACTACTTTGCAGGGACACCATCACTGCATCCTGGGCTTAGCACCTCCCAAGACCACTGTGATTGGTTTAAAGGAATACAAAACCTTTTTTTTTCTCTTTCCTTTTAGCAGAAGAACAATGAGGCACAGTCAGACCATTTTCCAACACTGTGGAGATTAGTCTAACACTGACTATAAGCAATTTTAGACGACAGCTCAATCTCATGTAAATAAATATAACCAAAAATGGGGAGAAGAGATTTTTAAGCAAACCAGCTAAGGTGATATCCTGGTTGCTACATCAACGTGAGGATCAGCGTGACAGATTTAGTCTTTAGTCCCAAAGTCTGCAAATGTCCACATTGACATCTTCATAAAACACTGGACACAGATTTGTGCGACTGCTTTAACTCTTAACACAATACAATGAACTCATGTATTCAAACTGCTTTACAACTGTGTATTAAACCTGTTTCCAGTATATTTAGCAAAAGTTCTGCCCCTGCCTGACTTTCTGCTGTTGATAACTTTTTTTTTGAAACTATCCTGATGCAAACTCAGCACTGGCACGTCTTCAAACACACTACTTAGCAAATTGCTCCTTTCACCTGCCACAGTGTGAACATCGATTTTTCCGTACAGTGGTTTTGTTAGTTGGCTGCGTCTTTGTTGAAGTGTTTGTATGTCAGATATTTCCTTCCCTTTTCGCCCACACTATAAGCAACCGTGCTTCCTCAGACTTCATTTTCCCAAGCTGGCCGGACCCTCTGCGGTCGGAGCAGGTGGTGGATCAATGGGCTTAGTAAGTGACTGAGACAAAGAGCGAGCTGCGTGCACGCACAAACACACACGGACGATGCTGGAGTATCGAGTCACGTACTTGCAGTGCTGCAGCAGAGTGACCAATGCGTCAGTCAGCTGTTTCTAGAATCACTGTTTGTGACAAGAAAAATAAATGCATAGTAGTTTGTTTGGTCAGAACTGCTTCTGACACACTGAACTAACATTCGGGGTTAGCAGAGTTCACATGACCTTCACATTTTCTTCCTTCCTGGTCCTTTAATGTTGGCTGCTTCCACTACAGCTGGACACACCATGGAGGAAAACATAAAAACAGCTGAAACCTTTGCCCTCACCCCAACCCTTAGCAGTTGTAAAACACTTTTTTGGCATATTCCTGTGATTTTCTTCACACGTCTCCAGAGAGTTCATGAAATCCACCCACTTGTGTTTTCTGGAAGTCAACGATTAACACCAACCGACAATTGAAATATTGATGCCTGTTTGGTCAAGAGGCATGAAAAGCTCACCCCTCAGATCCAATGACAAAGAGGCACAAAGACCGGCACACAAAAAGACACAGTGCCAGGACCCAACAGTCCGCTCACCCACAGCGTCTTACTAAGAAAGTGAGCCGAAGCAGCTAAAGAGCTTTAGTCACTTTTAATGGCAGGAGGGCAGATGCCAGGGCAAACCGACACTGCATAAACACTTAGTCAACTCTAGTTAAAGTGAGGGGCAATTATCTCGGAGTGACGACAATCAGCGGTTATACAGGCCGTCATCTCATTAACAGAGGAAACACGACACCGCCAGCATCGCTCAGCCACATGGCAGCCAGAGGTACAGATTATTGAAAATGGCACAGTAAGTCAAAGATGGTAAGGTCTGAACTTTTCACGGCTTTAGCGTCTTTTTTTTTGGTCAAGTGGCGATGCGGTTACACCAATCATCGCCATCTCTCTGAGTATTAAGTATGTGTGAGTGGCTCCGATCCGACACGATTCTAGTCAGCTCGGTTAAAGCTGGACGCATACGATGACAGTTCAGTGGATGTTTCAAACGTAAAGGTGCTCGTTAGTGGTGTTCCTTTGTCAAGGTATCACAGGTGGCGGCAGAAGTACTTAGATCAATGCAGAAAAAAAAAAAAGGAGTGGGAGTACTTTATTCAAATTTCTACTTTCGCAAAGTATTATCAGCAAAATGTACTCTATCAAACATAAACGCACCTATTGCCTAAATGTAGCTCATTTTAACTTTTTAAAATAACTACATTCTTTGGTTAGTGAAAGAGTTGCATCCCTCCAAAGGCTCATATTGTAAATGCGACAGGTTGTGAGATAATTACCACAAATACAGAGGCTTTTTTGGACTGTTCTGTAATCATTTTTGTGTTAAATATTAGCTAATTTGGCATATTTTTGATTAATCTAATATAAAAGAAAACGTAAAATATACAAGGAAAAATCTCTGTTTTTGATTTTGCTAACAGTTTACAGACATCTGAAAAGTGACAGGTGTCCCGAGAGAGACAACAAGCTAAAAAGATTGAAAGCAGCCTATAAATTATAAATATCTTGTCTTCCATAGGTGTAATCATGATGTAGTTTTTACCTCAAATCTCAATCTGTAAAGCAACAAGTCTTTCAGTGAAATGCAGTTGAGCAGAAAGCAGCACACAAGTCAGTAGAGTACTTTAAAAAAAGCACACAGTTACTTTCTACCACTGTAATGATTTATAAATCTATCGTTTTAATCTCATCTCTTGATTACATCAATCAAAACAGAGCAGAACAGAATCCACGTCCGTATATATCCATATTAAGTGAGGTGGTATTATGTTTTTTCCCCAGCCTTAGTTAAGTGATAAATAAATGAATCTCCAATCAGGGATTTATGATGCTAGATGATGCTGTGCTCTTGTCATTAGAGCATCACCTAAATGCTGATCGTGTTGGTCTGTGTTACCACACTGGCTACATGTAATTCTCATAATATTAGAATGTAAGTTTCTATCACTACTGCTCTCTATTATATTCAGCCATAAAGCACAAAACTGCGAATGCAAAATCCCACTACAGCCGAGCAGTGAAAGTCAGTGCTTCATATAAATACTCTTCATTAACATAATTCTCTCTCAGGCAACAGTGCTTTAAAGGATGGATGACTTTGAATACAACAGTTACACTCACCATTTGCGACTGGCTCCTGGGGCTGCCATTGATATCCTCCACCTTCTCATTCGCTGCGTGAGAAAGGAAACGAACAAATGAGCTTTTTTCTTTCTTTCTTTTTTTTTTTTACCGTTGTCCCACGCTTAAATTTAACATCCTGTGACTTCTGAGTTCAGGTGTACAGATCCAGCAGGAAACCTCTGTTGATATCAGCGTGGGAGCGTGCACGGGTAGGTGCATGAGCGCGTGTGCGTTGAGGTGCAGAGCGATGCAGGAGAGCTCTGGGAAGCAAAGCTGCCTAATTCGTCAGCTGCCGCCAGAGAGTTACTGACAGGCCAGCTTGGCCTCATTGTCTGTTTGGGCGAGCAGGGAGGGTAAAGTTTCAATCCAACAGAGGGAGAGAGAGAGAGAGAGAGAGAGAGAGGGAATGTAAGACTGAGGAAGTAAGAGAGAGGCTGAAAAAAACAGATTTAGGCAGACAGACAGCATTAGTAAGAAAGGCAGCATACGTAACAAACAGGAAAATGTGTGTGTGTGTGTGAGGGTGATACAGAGAGGGAGTCCCAGAAAGAGAGAAGTTTTAAACACTGACTGGGACACAAAGGAAAAAGACAGAGACAGAGAGAGCAAAGGCAGACAGAAGAAAAAGAATGTCTAAGAGAAGTGTCTAAAAAGACACTAAGACAAGATTGCGTAAGAGCCGCTTCTGGGCGAGTTTTAAAGAACTGTAATGAATTACTCATTACTCGTCAGCGAGCGGTGATTACTGGCCTCAGCAAGCTGTCGGTTTGGAGGTATTTACTGAACATCAACAGCGAGCTCGGCCCCGGGGATCGCATGTAGCTCCCGAAGCCTTGTTCTCGCCACGAGGTTGAGGTAAAACCAGCTGAGTCCTAAATACAGGCTTTAAAGCAGCTCATTCGAAGTTAACAACAAAAGTTTGTCTTATATCCTTCCAACATGGTGCATTTGATGAGTGACGTTGTTTGCGAGTGCCTTTAAACAGATTAGAAAAAGTCCTGAAGTTGGCTGAAAACTACTTGGTTAAAGCTAGTTAATGACTTTACTAATGACTAGGAATTTATATTGCCGTGAACAGTGAGACCACAGCGTGGTTATAAAAATGTGACGAGAGTTAAAGAAATCAACTGCTGGTAGGAAACAGAATGGGGACAATGTAAATCCAAGCCTTTAAGTTACTCTGTATACTCTGTCTGTCCATCCAATCATTCATCCCATTCTTCTGTCACTGTTCTCAGACACAGTTGTCATAATAAGCACTAGAAGTGTACAGAGACGTCATTATCTGGGTCTGTTTAACCCAGAAAATGATCTGTCTCTGTCTCTGTATTCAGATATAAGAAAAGCATACAGTTGTACATGACAGATGCTGATATGTGAGTCTGTTCTGAACTTATTGTGTGACGGCTTGGTGGAGTCGACTACAGAACAATGTAATCACTTTTCAGCATTGTGTCACAAATGAAATGTCTTGTTAATTAAATTTGTGTCTTCTTTTGAAACAATACGGGCTTTTATTCTTGTGGTCATTCGCAATGTTTTGAATGCAACAGAAGATATCAGCTGACGCACAGACTTGTCAGTTTTTATTTTCTATCAAACAATAATAAGCAACTTTCATCATTTGTGCTCTTACAAAGGATGCATTTATATTTAGGTACATCCCTAAAGAGCAATTCATGATTTCCACATGACCATTGTGGACGTATTGGACTGAATGTGGACTTGAACACAGAACACAGCAATAAATAAATAAATAAAAAACGAGGCTCTTGTGGATGTTTTTTTGACTTTTTACATGACATACCAGCTAGCTACAGATTGGGCTGAGGCACAATGTCAGTGATTATTGGTGAGGTGTGTTGAGAACAGTGGAGGAACACAGCACGAGATTTCTGGAGCATTTAGAATCTTGCTTGGACACCACTAATGGCAGTGACAACTTCAAATACACCTGTTTAGGTGGATGAGGAAGAATCTCCTTCCATATAAATAACATTTATTTTGTTTGCACATGCACAGTCAGCGCCCTTGCTGCACGGTTACAAATTTTGGGTTGCACATGGATGTCCACCGAGAACATCATTGCATAGCTAGACCAATCTCCACAATGCTGGAGGAATGGTCTGACTGCACATCATTAAACCAATCACAATCGTCTTGGGCGGTGCTAAGCCCAGGATGCAGCAATGGTGTCCCTGCATCAACCCAAGTTCATGAGAGGTAGGCTCCAGTGCACTTGTGTTGATGATGAAATTAACCTTCCACATGGAAACAGAAACTTTGATTTGGCCTGAATACGCTCAACCCTTCTGTGTGCATCCAAAAACTCATGACTAAGAGATCCATTCATTTGTGTCAGGAGACCCCTCCTGCTGCTGCACTTAGCCAACACATCACCGACCCGTCTGTCCACAAGATGAAAGATCCGATCAATCCCCGTCCATCCAGCTCCCAGCGAGGCAGCAAAAAAGCGCTGCCTCGGCCCCAAATGTTAAACTAACAGAGTGTCACGGAGAGTAGTGGCTGTAATGAGATTACAGCATTTTAATTTGAATCCCTTAAACTAGTCCCCGAAAGAGGTAATCATGTTACTGTAATGTGTTGCTGAGTAATGTGTTCCCACGCAGCGCTGGTAAGAGCAAGAGAGAGAGAGAGAGCAAAAAGAAATGAGAAAGCAAGATCAGACAGAGAAATAAAAGATATAAAAGGAGTGACAGAGACAAAATGTGAGAGAGAGACCCAGAAAAAGTTCAAGTGTAAAGGAGAGAACGAAAGAGGACGAGAGACATAGACACATGTGGGACAAAGAGAGAGAGAGATGTAAAGACTCTCTAGGCTCCAATTGGAGCCTTTGCACCCCTGGGTGTCAGAGTCATAGATCTCTGCTGCTGCAGCTCGCCCAGCACCCAAAACACAGGAGAGCTGCTGCGATTTGGCCCAAATATCAGACTGAGGCACAGCTCTGCTCCAGCTCCCCACAAGAAAGACCAAACAGCACGAGTGTGAGCGAGACAGAGAGGCTAATCGCTTCATCTAGCAGACAGAATGAATTATAGACACATGCAGTGTTTGAATACTGTTGATAATACATGGTTTTATCCATCTGTACATCATTAATAATCCTCTTTAAATATTGACGCTTATAGCTGAAGTAAGACGATACACTGTTTGGATAGCAAATGTCAGTGTTTCTGTCCTGTCATGATGTCTATGCCGATTCCAGCTGATTAGATAATTAGAGTGGGTTCAGTAAGTTGGAGGGCTGTATATTTACACGACGAAAACATAAATACAGCAGCAGCAGATAACGGAGAATAGAAAGTGTGTGTGTGCAGATGCCCACCTATGATCTGGATGATCTGTGCCAGCAGGACTCCATCGGTGACGTCCTGGCTCAGGTCCTTGATGAGGCGTGGACAGCCAGACTTGGCCAGGTAGTGGTTGGCCCAGTCTGTGTAAATCTGCAACAACAGAACAAACACTCTGTCAGCGTGTGTGGAAAACACAGATAAAGAGGAGGCGTGTGTGTGTGTGTGTGTGTGTACACACAGTGGGAGGGTTACACATTTTTTACACTTTTAGGTAGAATGGTCCATTAGATCTCAAAAGAAACCCAAAATGATCCGCAGCAGATCATTGATTAAAGCAATCAGCGAGGGTGGGATGTGGGGTTCTTTAAGGAACAGAAGTAAAATGATTATATACTCTGAACATGAATGGTTAAGAATCAGTTGTTGTAGATGCTCATTAAACTGTCAAGTTGCTGAAGCCAAGTTTCCAGAGCAAAGTGTTTCTGGAAGCATTAAATAGTGCATGAGAAGGTGTATAGAGATGGAAAAATGCAGGATATATGAAACATTTAACATTTTTAAATCAGTTTCGACACAAAAACGGTGGCAGAAGCAGACTTCCAAACCAAACTATGACGTAGCAAAGAGATGAATCACATGACTAAACCTTTTCTACTGATTGTTTGTATTTAGAGTATTATATTTGGAAACACATTTTTAGGATATTCTTACTTTTCTGATGGAATTTTAGTAATTTTGCATTCAAAAACACAGAATTAATAGATTAGGAAGGAAAACATGGGTGACATTGGTGCCATTTGGTACATTTAGTCAAACTAACCTAAAAAAAAACTCACAAAACTACATTTTTAAAAACACAGTTACTACAAATTGCTTTAAAGAGACCAACAAGCTACACATAAATGAACAAGAAGAGCAGATGGCCAAATGTTGAAAAGGTAATAAAGAGCATTTAAACTGCACACAGAATGATGCAAGGTTAGAAAAGATGAGGTTTTGGCTTTTCCCCTGAAGGCTACTTCAGCCTGACAGACATCGATAACCTTCGACAGGCGCTGACATCCCCTCCACGCCGCCCGTCCTGCTCAGCCTCTCAGTCTTCACTACAGCAAAGTGGTAAATGTCCTGCCAGGGAGCGCTGTCTAAACATTCAGACTCCTTGCACATCCTTGCTACTCAAACACAAATATTTCATCACGCTTTTGACTGCACCGAGAACTACACTGTTTATGATCTTTCTCTGGGGGAGGGCGCATAAACGGTTCTGACAAACATCCTGACATGAGATCGATGTTATTACGACAGCATGCTCTGACTGCAGATGCACAATCCAAATGAAAGACAAAATGCGGTGCTTCAGACATCTGCTGGACACCAAGGTTGAAATGAAACCTCCTTCACAAAAACTTTGGAGGGCTCAAACACAGACGTCTACAACGAAGAAGATTGCAAACCTGACACAAGCCAGAACAATTTAAAAACCCAACGATTTTACACAAGTGAGTCACTTATTTAATGAAGGAATCACAGGACGTCTGCACTAACAGGTGGATTCACTTTCCTAACTATATCTTTCAAAGCCGGAAGAGCAGCATGTCAAGTAATCTTTTGTATTGTCAACCAAAGCTCTTAACAGCCGCTTTGTCTTTCATTAGAGCCTATAAGCCCACTGATAAGCGACGCTTTGTCCGTCGGCAGACAGACTGATCTGGACAGCTGTTGCGGTTTCCCCAGCCTCCGAAGACGAAAGATGTGAATCACATTTGGCCTCCAAGTGCTTGGCGTCAGGAAAGCCAGACTGAAGACGGACCGAGCTCCATCTCGGAAGTGGCGGTTATACCGAAAAACTTCACCGGTGCTCTGAACTGTGGGAGATTTCCTTCCAGACCCTTCCGACTAAGAGCCACGCAGCACCTTAGAAATTACATACTGAACCAGAAAAGGCTTCACTTCTTCCCACTGTGCTGCGGGTGCGTTTGATACAAATTTCCACCGACAGCCATGGAGGAAATCTTTCTTCCCACTAGGCTTGAAGTGAGATTCTGGGACTGAAGAAAACTATCTGTAACAGCCCTTATAAAGACACTGACTTCTACATTGCTGCCTGTTGAAACTTTTCTTGTTATCCCCGGATTAGAGCAGAATAGCAATACAGGTCTGAGCAGCATGAAGGACTTCGGATGGTGGAAATCCCCTCAGAAATGTAAGATCTGCCACTCAAAAAGTAGGATCACTCTTTCTCTGATTCTCTGCTGATGAAGTTTGGATTTTCTCCGAATCTCAGATGGTTTCCCAAGAAACTCCCTCATAAAACCGAACCGCTTCTCATGATGAAATAATCCTTTTTCCCCTCGTTTACCTCACACACCGCTCTCAATTAAAAACATCGCTCTCCCGCTCTTTTTGTCTTTGTTAGAAGCAGGAAGTCTCCTCCTTTAAAGTTGCCGCCTCTCATAAGTTTGTATCATTTGTGGTTTCCCTCAGAGACTTTCTCCATGATGAGAAGTCGTAAAAGCGTAACCCTGAAAAAATGAGAGCCGTCGGAGGGGGAAACACACTTTTAAATACACATGCGGGCAAACAGACATCCACCGAGACTCGAGCAGACTTGCGTGGACGCACAGGAAAACACACCGAAAATGCAAAACCGCGTCCCATCGGGGGGCAAGCAAACAAACAGGAGAGGCGGATGGAGGGAAGCGTGTGTGAAAAAGAGAAACTGAGAGTGTAAGTGCTGCTCCTGCTGACAACCACGGTCATATCAGGCTGTAGGAAATGCCATCAAGGCTTAAACACAAGCTGCTGAACAGCTAAGTTCATGATATGGTGTCTACAAGCTCAAATTGGAGACCTGAGACGAAGAGGACATGGAGGGTTTGTTCTGTTTGGCTGCCATACATCCATACTTTCCTCCACCTCCGTACCCTTAAAAGGGAGCAGGGATGGAGGATTAACACTTCGGCAGAGAACTGGTAAGACAGAGCCTCTCCTGCCGTCAATAGTCAGCGTAAATTTTAACAGATATCTGCAGAAAATCAACAAACAGAAATGAATGTGTGTCTCCACCTGCTCCCACTGTGTTGGTTTTAGGAGCTGGTTTGTCAGAATAAACAGTTGGTGGCACTAATTCTTCAGCTGGACGCCAATGAAAAGAAACAGAAGAAGAGGTCACAACCAAAGGAGGAGAGGTGGAATTAAAGGAGTAACAGTGAAACATCAAAGAAAAACCATGTAGAAAAGATGATTAAATATGAAAAGTCTGTTATGTCAAGTGTTCATTCCAAGAAAGGTCACAGCCTCCCTTCTGCTCCACACAGAACTCCTCAGTGGAGCAGAAGCCACAGTGGATGTTGAAGTCAGATATTTCATGTAATCCATTCCTGTTGCATTTTGCTTTTATCGGTCGACTTTTCCACCTCAGTAAAACCTCAAAGCAGTCTTGTGGACAAATCGAAAAAAGCACATAAAGTTAAATGGATGAAAAGACACGTAATGTTTCGAGGAAAACCAAGTTATGGACAGGAGGGAATCCACACACCGAGAGGAAGGTGTGATACACCCAACGGATGAACTCAATTTGGTTGGATTTGCTCAAATTGCCAGCTGCTTCTGCATCTGCTGCACCTCCTGGAGGGATATGATGCCAATATAAACACATTTTAAGGCCTTGCATCTATCTTGCCTAGAGGTCAAACAGCCTTTGCTTTGTGTGGTGCTGCACTGAGCAGCAGATTAGCAGCGTTCACAATGGCGGGACAATTTAGGCTGACGATTAAAAGACAGACACTTTCAGATCGGTTCTGTACAAACACACAAAATGGGACAAAGCTTCCATATTTTAGGAAGGGATCAAACCAAACAACAATTTGGGTCTTTATTCTAGCGGGGTTCAACAGCTCAAACGTGATGAAAGAAACAAGTTAGCTGAGCTGCAGTGAATGGGATTGATATGCAGGAAGTGCAGCGGGTAAGTCTGGGCAGGAAAACCCACCAAGATTAAGCAGGTTTCTCTTTCCACCTTTGCTTGAGTGCTTACAGATCAGCTCATATGACGAGTTCACTAAATTTTGCAAAAGCAAGACTCAGCGTTACTTCCTACTTCTGGTTGGAAAACAGCTCAGTTCACAGTGTGCTACAGTAGCTGGTGGATTTTAAAATTCAAAGTTATTCAATCTCTGTTCGCTCGTCCTGAAGCCACAGTTATAAGGATGCATTTTGAAGTACCTTGAGTGACAGCTCAATCAATAATGCTGAGTCACCGTCTGCGTTTGTTTTGGGCCCACTTTAGAACAGCGTGTGCTCAAAAGTTCGCCGTTAAACTGAAATATGTCAAGTTGGGAAAGCAAAAGTCACCAAGTTGGCAACCCAAATGACTTTTTTTTAGCACTTCCACAGATACATAATAAAGCAAACGTCCCTTTTTGGTTGCAGTGTTGCTGTACAAACTGAGTCTGTACATTTCTTTGTAAGCAGAGAAATCAAAGTGCGTTTAACAGTAGCTACGAATCTAAAGACATCTTCCAAATGATATGAAGCAGGAGGCGACGGCTGGAAGACTTTTACAGTGTCACAGCTGCAGGAAGAGTGTGCCACCTACAGTAGAAAATGCTGGAATGAATGCAGCTCCAAATCTAGGTCTGGGCATTTTCAGAACTCGGTTGTCAGCAGATCAGTTTGAAACACTACAGAGGAAAAATAAACTTCAATGGAGCTCAGACGAAGCAAGATGAGAGAAGACAAAAATGGAATAAAGACTTCTCATTTCTCACTCAAACTCCTGGTTAGAGAAAGGGAAGGATGAAGCTCGCACAGAGTGAAGTCCTCGTTTCAGTCCTGACCTGGGACCTCTATCACCTGTCACCCCCATCTTGCCGTGTGGTCCCCCCTCCTCTCTCTCGTTTTCCGACAAAGCACGAACATCAAAGAAACGTTTCTCAGGAAGCTCGCCTCCTGTCTCTGCGTGAGCGCCGACTCACTGATCCACTCACTTCATGACTCCTCAGTGGCTCTCAGAGTTGAGGCTGTCAGCCTCCTGCACTCCTTAACCTCTCCTCTCTGAATCCCAATCGCTTTGGGAGGCAGAAGCAGGCGCAATGACAGAGGCAAAACATCAGCAGTAACGCCACCTTCAGAGGTACTGTCTGACATCATCCAGACACACATGCTGGATGGAGACAACAAACGCACACACACAAATAAAATCTATAAATCCTCCAGTTACTCATACACAAGTAAACACACACACACACACTGAATCCTCCTCCCCTCCTTTCTCCTTCTCTCTTTCGGCAGCCAGCATCAGTCAGCAGAAGTCCAGTCTCTCTGGTGATGTTACCCTTATTGATGCCACATGAAGTGTCTTTCTCCTCCTTTTCTCTCCCTCCTCTGCAGACTTGTGCCCTCAGCGCCAGGGATCCCAAACAGCGCTGACAAAGAGCCAGCGCTCACCCCGGAGCAGATAAACTGCCTTCAACAGTCCTGATCACAATGCAGTGACTACAGCTACGCAGGTATTATTGGCAGAGCCTGCAGTGGCGCCGCTCAGCCTCCGGGGGGAGCCGGGCAAAAGGAGAAAGAGGAGAGATGGTGATGTGAGAGGAGATGGGAAGTCAAAGCATGCAGGGCTGCACAGTGTTTACTCCCCTGTGTTTATCAGTGAATGATTGTTAATGTATGGGCTCTTTAATCAGGGCATCATTCCAATGCTGTCTAATAAATTGAGAGCTTAATTGTATTCATATATACAGTCACTTGGAGGACATTTAGCTGTGTAGTGCTGTTTGAAACAGGCTAGCCGGGAGAGTCGTCTCTTCTGTGGCTGAACTGGCTCAAAAACCTCAACTTGGCATCGGTGGCGCTCCCGCACTGCTCCTAAATGTAATTAAACACAACATGAAGCTGCATTAACTAAACGAGCGACGAGCCGAACGGAATCAATAGCACTGTGATGTGATGGAGCTTCCTCAGTGATACCCTGTCTCGTCTCCGCTTCTGATTCACGATGAAGCACGAGTGATGGAATCCGATGGTGGTGTCGCTGTCAAGGCAGTTTATGGAGCGTGGTGGAAAAAAAAAAAAAAAAAAAAAGCAACGACATACAGACACCCACAAAAAGCCCAACTCAACAGAAAATATGTACTGGCTGTGCTGCTCAAGTGACAGGTGATCTCTGAGAAGAACTTAAATAAGTGGAGTTTCTTCTTCAGAATGTGTGAAAGAACAAGTGGGAGTGTACGGGTTGGCAGCAAAAACTTCCTGCAAAGGTCAACACCGACAAACTTCTCCTTCAGCTTATGAATGTGGAACCAGATGTCAAGTATTTTCAAAACTGTGAAGGTCAAATATTTCAGTATCATGAAGTATTTTTGAGTGAAATGACACATAATAAAGTTAAAAATGCATCGCAGAGAGCTCTTAAAACAACTGTTTAAGGCTTTGAGAGCAGGACACTGACCTTAAACTGTATATAAAGGATGGACGTAGCCATCTTGTGTTGGTTTTTGGGTGTTTGGCATTTGGTTGTGGGCGTGTTGGTCTTTTGAAACCAGACATACAAAAAACAATACAAACATGAATGCTGCAGCAGACTGTTATTCACGAGGTAGCCTCACTCTAAAACATACTCTTCTTTCTTGTTTATTTTACTTTACATGGGACCATAATTAACAAATTGACCATCATACTGTGTTGATGAAAACTTTAACCCAGTGATTGAGACCATAAACTAATATGTAAAAGGTTTACTGAGGGAATAAATCAAGTGAGAAGTATGGCCATTTTCTCAATACTTTTAATAAAATCTGACTTGCAATCAGAGGAATCGCCCCCTGCTGGCTGATAGACAGAATGCAGTTTCAAGACACCTGGCCTTGCCTTCACTTTTCCCACCTTGAGGCTGTGTCCATCTCTGTAAAGCACTTTGAATGACATTATTGTATGAAAAGCGCTTTAGAAATAAAGATTGATTGATTATATATAGTCTATTTTAAAGGCAAGCAGTAAAAGGTCCGACTGGTGGGGAATTGAACCAGCAACTCACTGCCGATGATGCGTTACCACATGATTGTGCTTCAACCACTCGACCAGCTGGTCAGCCGCAAATCAATGATTGGAAATTTCAAGGCAGTGTACTACACTATAAATTAACAACAGGGAGCCACTGAAGGAAGACTGTGGCGAGAAGGTCATAATTTCTGGTTGCTGAGTTTTAGATAAATTGGAATTTTCTGTAATTGCATCTGGACAGCTGGGCTTTCAATCGCAAATTCTAGAGGAAGCAAAAGCGTGAATCAGCTTTCCTTGGGTCCGTAAAAATGATGGATCACCGAATCCTTGACATATTCTGATGTCATCTGCTTTCTAACTGAACAAGTCTGACTAAAAGATAACCGTGACTTTTCTGACAAAGTCCTTCGGGGGCAGGCGGAACGGACAATGTCCAGCTGCAGCATCGAAGCACCTGGAAGTCATTTCACACCATGAAAACCTTTCTGGTGTTCACTGGGATCTGGGAGTCTAGACGCATCTCTATCCCCTCTCACACTATCATTATCTTGTCTTGGGATCGGAGAGAGAGGCCTCCCTCAAACCCTCCTAATCCGGAGGTAAAAGCAGCAGGCAGCCTTCCAGCGTGGCTTCCCTCCAGCCTTGCAAACACCCAAGTGGGGAGTTTACGCCGACGATATACAAATCGTAGACTCAAAGTTTCCTTGCGGCCTGGCACTAGTGTCAAGGGATCAAAAATAATAACTTTATTTACGTGACAGCAATCGCCACAACAATTTTTAGAGGCAGAAATGGATTGAAATCTGGAGGCTATGAATGGGATGAGCGGGGAGCCCCTTTGCTGTTCAGCCAGCTGTCAATCACTCCAAGCCTGGGTGTGTTCGGTTGGAGGATTTAGGGCTGAGAGAACTGTCCAAAATGATAAAGCAGTTTCACACACAGTGATGAAACACTAATCAAATGAGAACAAAAGACAAAAACAATGGCAGGAATGAATGTGAATGACCATTTTAAACCCATGAGACTAAAAAAGCGGCTTAAGAAAACATGTCAATTCGCTCAGATTTGTCTGTCAACGAAAAAAACTCCTTTGACTCCCGAGCCAACGTCTTACTCACTGTTTCCCGGGAGCTTAATAAATGTGTATCATTGTTTGTTCGGCTTTATCTTTTCCAAGAAAAACTGATTAAATCATTCATATATTCACTGAGCAACTCCGTCCAGGAATTGGACATGCATGCGGCTTGCTTATGGCCACTAGAGTAGCCGGAGCCAAAGATAAGAGTGAATTTTATGTTTCTTTCCAAGCTGTTCTAGAAGCGTTAAACCAGCACCTTCGAACTTCCAGGATGGCCGAATGACTTCACTACGATCAGCAGATAACACAAGAGAAGCACATGCTGCTAAAAACTGAAATATTCAGTCATCACTTTCTCATGCCACGCTCTGCCAAGCCACTTTGTCGTTTCAGGGGAAACCCTGAGTAGAAAATGACATAATTGCATGGCTGGGAGAAGTTTGGACACACAATCCATGTTGGATGCGCTCGCACGCGTCAGTCAACGCTGATCTCTTGTAGCGCAGCAGGACTGAGGGCCAAAGAGTGTAGAGAGGAGAGAGAGGGAGAGAGGGAGGCTGGTAAGAAATGACAGCTCCAAAACAGCTTGAAGACAGATGAGCACAAACACAATTTAGAAACAGACAGCAGCGGGCAGACAGGCGTAAAAGACAGAGATGAGTTTGTTGACCAATTTGATAAACTGTCAGTGGTTACAAGCACCAATTACACACAATCATTCGCTAAAGCAGCAAAATTTTAAGGTAGCACACAGGGGGACTATTACATGGAGTAGCTTTCCATCATTTCCTGCCAGGAAAAAAGAAAATATCTCTTATCGTGCTGTTTCAAGAGAGTCAGCCAGGCACACGAAGGACGCATCTAAATCATGGCTATCTGCTAACTATAAAACACCAATGTGATAGTGACTACAGGCAGTCGTACTTAAAAACCCATTTCCTGCTGACCTTTAGCCTTCCAAATTAAAATGAATGGAGTGCAGCAGAGGAGACTTTGGACAAAAACGTGAACTAACACTGATTGTCTGATTAATGTTTGAACTCTATGACCACCATCCAAACACACATCCTCAGTCTGTCAGCTGCCTTGACCCCAAACTAGGAGGCAGAAGATTAGATCTATGCTGTCTTCAGGCCAAACAGACTAACCCTCACCTCAACAGACATGTATGTACTTTGATAACAAATGCGTAAGTGTCTTGAATCTGCATTCTTTCTAACAGCCACCAGGGGGCGACTCCTGTGGCTGCAAAAAGAGGTCCAATTGCATCAAAGTCTATGAGAAAATGACCCAACTTCTTACTTGATTTGTTACCTCAGTGAACATTTTCCTAGAGAGTTTATGGTCTCAATGACTAGTTTTAAGACTTTTTGACGACATCATGGTGTCAGTTTTATAAATGATGGTCTTATTTTGTGTAATACTGTTGATAAAGCAGGGTGTGATTTAGGGTGAGGCTACCTTGTGGTTTACAGGACACTATTGTTTTGCCATCTGTAGGTTCCTCAAGTTCTCATAAACCACAAAACTAATGAGTGACATTATGGTCACTCCATTCATCTTTTATATACAGTCTATACTAAAAAAGTAATTTAGGCTGCACAGTTATAAAACCCAAGAGATGACGTGGTGAAGGGTGTGAAATACAAATCGGGCAATATGATGAGAATTTTCTATGTCTTTCCATAGTGTCATTATGAATACATTTTAAAGCAACTAATGGAACATAGGGTAACTTTGATATTCGTCTTTGTGTCAGTGATATTTACAAAATGAAGTTCAGGTTGGCATGGCTAAGTTTTCAAAAGAAGAAAAAAAAAAAAAAGTGTGCCACCGTCCACATTAAAGTGATGTTTTTAGTCTCCCTACACTCTAAACAAAAGCACTTCATATATATTTCACTATACGCATAAACTTCTGTCATGTATTGTAAGTTTTTTGAATCATTTCATTTTATCACTGTTATTTAATGTCCTCCCCTCTGCAGAATGTTTTATTACCGAGATAAAAAAAAAAAAATACTAGAAATCCCATAAATAACCGAAACCAAAGCGGTGTGTTCAAGCCATCATCTCTGCACTTAAAGTACAGACATGTCGACTTGCAACAGATGCTGGAGCGGTCACACACACACACACACACACACACAAAGCATCCTTACATCAAGGTTTATTGGTCTTTTTCACACACACACAGACACAAACGCTATGTCACTTTACCATGGTAACCGCAGCATGTGAGGCAGCGTCTGGCTCGCCGGCTCTGTGGCCTGTGATCCAGACACTGCCACCGTCCTGCTGGTGAAGGACACACACACAGACAATTTCATTTTGAGCTCTCCCTGCCTCTCACCTCTCTCTCTCTCTGTCGCACACTATTCTGTATAAAATGTTCATCCAAAAACAAAATAGTAAATGCTTATCATCCTCTATCCAGGTTGGCTCTGGCCAGCTGAGATAATGACGTGCAGCTCTGGCCAGCCGTTCTAAATAGCCAGCAGGTATTTGTGTGACATTCAAACACTTGGAGAAGCATGTGGTAAGCCCTGTGTTAATTAGCTGTTTAGAACAAGATGAGCTCCTTCTACAGGCTTAGATCACTGTGCACCTCACTGTAGTGGCAACAGCCCTAATTGAGGGCTTGCGCCCAACGGCCGCCCAAACTTTCCTGCTCGGAGGCCTTAACAAGCGTCCTGGGGCTTCCAGCTGACACCCGTCTATTCCAGGTTGCCACGGGGCTCTGTAATCCTTCTTTCAAGCTCCGCCCACTCCGAAACACACAAATAAATCAGGCGAGGCAAACAGCCTACCGTGTCATTAGCTGCCCTTCCTGCAGCAAGGAGCTAGAAATACATGGTTACGGATGCACACAAACAGATCCTTATCACGATCCTGTCAAGTGGTTCCCCCGGAGGGTTCGAATTATTCCCCACGCCGATCCCAACAAAAACCAAATCATGACGGCATGATCTGTGTCTGCGTGACTCACCGTTGGAGCGCTTAAATTAGTCACACTTCCACGCAGCATCTTACTGCCTGACTGTTCATTAAGGCAGGATGAGTCAGCTGCTGAGTTTGACTAGTTGCGGTTGGGTTGACAGCATCAAATGGGCTCCAATTGGGCCTGATTTGGAAGCACTTTCACTGACAGCAACTGTTGCTTCTGTCACTATAAGCTGTGCCTGAACAGCGATTGTGATAAAATGGAGTTTTATGTGCAGTAAAACAGGCTTTTTATGAAATGCAAATGACAAGGAAACACAGAAACAAGAACGCTGGGGGCTTGTTATCGGGCCTGTGCAGATGGGAGGTCAAAGGGTGGAGGGGTTTTGTAAACAAACACAGTGCAGTAAGCCCACTAAGCTATCAGCGGCCCACCAACTGCTAAAATCTTGATCAGGTATCAGCCCCATTGGATCTATGTGGCCTTTGTTGTGTCCGTACAAAGCCCATTTATAAGCCCATTTATATGCGGTACACAACACATGTCTGTTTGGTTTCAATCGGGCCTGCCATCTGCTTGTTGAGAAACAAATTAATGTAGATCGCTAGATTAATGGGTTTTTGATTGGGTGCTGGCCAGACTGCCAGGAGCCCGGGCCTGTTTTTATTAACAAGCCTCTCAGAGGACGAGGACAGGACAGCGACACTACGCCCGGCCACTTAGCCAACCGGTCACACTGCTAAGCTGCTGATTGTTTTGTACACTGTTGACTCTGAGAATACGGGAAAAGTCTTTAGCTTCGATAATAACACGTGGCGCTGCCTGAATACGACAGAGGCCATTTGTTTCAAGTGGCTGGTTTTACTTCAGATAGAAGTTCTTTTGTAAATGCAGATCAAGATAAATCATTCTGTCTCCTCTATGTCTCAGTGCTGCCTTCTTATTTGGTTAATCAGCAAGGACAGTGTGTTCCAAGTTATTCAGATTTAAAGAAGATACTGAGTAATATCATGAAGCCATGTTTGTGGCTGTTACCCTTTTGAACCCCAAAACATACCAGCAGGTGCCAAAGGCCTGTTTTCTTTAAAAAGATGCCATGATTATATCATTTATCAGAGCTGTAGAAACAAAAAAACAATAGATTATTAACTTTTTGACAGTCTGAATGTATGGTGCGGTCAGGAATAATAACTAGAAATAAGCCTAAAGTTGTGATACTGCATTGAAATCACTTTGTTCGACATGTCTCAAATGCAGCATAGTTCAAAACCAGTATGAAGCTGTTAGACGATACATTCAGGATGGTTAAGAGTAGTGTGAAAACTTTGGTAACACCTGTGGAAAAACTGTTGTACATGCTGATTCCAGTTTCTTTTTCCAATTTCTGTAAAAACCAAAAATAAAAAAATCAAACCAATTTAGTCTTTTTAATGATTTAAGGTAACTTTGTCATGTCGTACAGAAGATATTTTTCTTGCAAAGACATATTGGACAATCAGACAGTATGAAAAAAAGCAGCTCAATTATCTAAACCAGTTTAACTGGAGCTAAACCTGAAAGCGAACGCACCTTGAGTGTATATTAGAGGAGTCGCTATTTGAAAATTTCACCTTTCACCTTTGTCTGTTCTCCCAAAAAACCTAATGGCAAACCCACAGGAAAAGTATTCAAAACACAACAAACTTGACTTATGCTTGATATTATAAAGAAAGGTTTGTTTCCTGAGCCTCAATTACTTCCCTTTCACAAAGCAGTAAGTCATCTGCAGTCTCTATGTTTTCTCTAACTGGTATTTCCCACTGAGATGACACATTGGGCTCGTTTCAGGTTTAAATATCATATGCTTAGTTTGCTAACAACAATTCCAGTAAACATGAAAGTGCTGAGAACTGCAGATTGTACTAATTGCCTTTGGCTACGTGTTAAAAGGCCTTACAAAAATCTAATTTGGCAGAGCTCCTTAATCAAAACCTGTAATTTGGATCAAACAAAGCTCATAATGAGCCAACGTTAGTCTGAAGTAAAGTCTTCTTGGTTTAAGGTGAGTGGCGAAATATCACGGTAATGACAAGCTGAGATGGGATAAAGACAAGTTATTTCCAGCCTTGGAACAACAGAAACACTTATTCAACTAAACACCACCACATGTTCGCCCACTGCGGTTGTTCCACGGAGCTGCCAGCAGAGGGCTCCACCACACTAACCAGCAGCTGCTCCATCCAGCAGCAGAATCAACACACTTTGCCTTTTGTGGAGCTGCCGGCCGCTGAGAGGCAGCCGACGGGGGGGTCGTACGCATGAACTTAATGAGTCATTCAAGGATCATCTGTGAATCACTGTTTGAGAGTGAAAGCCAGAACGGCCGGCCACTTCAAAAGCAGAGTGGCTTTGGCTCTTTGGTTAGTAATGAGGCATATTTCCCTGCGTTCACTGCAGCCATAACCTATAAACCAGATTCCCCCCATCCAGACTTTAAAGGAACAGATATGTGGGTACTGATAGTTAGAATTCTGTCACAAGACACTTTTATAATTATATGGTGGCAGGTACATGTGATTTAAGTTAGATGATACTTTAGTTGTTTTTTTTCGGGTAGTGGATTCTTTAATGATAATCTCAGACTGAGTTTTTTTTTCTACTTACTTGATCTATGCTCTATCAGTAGAAGTAAAGTTTTAGAGCAAGACAAAAGGAATATTTAAAAAATGCAAATGTAAGCACGCCTCCATAAAGTTTATCTTAAGTGTACTCATCACTGAGACGATTAATCAGTTTGTAAAATGTGAAAATGATCAACTGTAGCTCAGGAAATAAACTTTTTTTTTTTTAAAGTCTGGAAAGAAAATACTTAGACTATTATGTGGTAGACATGAAATCTGAATTATCATCCACAGAGGGTCTATCAAAGAGACAAGAGATGATACAAAGGAATGAAAGTCCAGACATCTGTTGCATTCAGTTTCACCATTCCTTTTTTATCTGTCTCAATCAAAGTCGCCCAACTTTAAAGAAGTGCAACACTAAGAGTGTAATACTTTTACATACTAATGAGCGTTCGCTATGCTCTAGAACTTTCTAAACGAGTTTATGCAATGTTGATTGAACCTGTCAGCAGCAGGTAAATCTCTGTATTTGACAGTAAACCACAGTTTTAAATCTGGTGTCTGTAGCGACATTCCTGTGCCGGCGCTCCAGTGGTGATGCGATTTACGTGAAGCAGCAATGATCAGTTTGCCAGACCTGAGGAGGGGAGCGACTGTGGCAATAGAGACCGTGTAGGCTTACAGCAACTACAAGTACAATAGAGCCTGTAGAGGAAAAAGCCTAGAAGACGTTCAAGAAAAGTTTCTGATACTTTAGTTGTAAAAAAAAAACTTTGAGTTCAGAGGAGGAATTACAGTCAAACAAAGAATGCATTTGACATAAACTGAAAAACATTGATAATCTCATTACAGTGCAATGTTCTGCTGGGAGACCTTGAGTCCTGGCATTCATGATTGCCAGATGGCAATCCAATGGAGCATCCCTGAGATGAACCATGACAAGCCTAATAAACAGTGGTCCCACCCTGCAGCCCATAGGACCCATAAGGAGGTCCAGCATCCATGGCCTATGGGGGAAACTACAGCGATAAACCCTGGGAGTGATCCAAGAAAAGTTTATGATGCTCAGCATTCGCAGAATTACAGCCAAACAAAGAGCGTGACTGACATGAACTGAAAAAAAAAGGCTAATCTTTCTACAGTGCAATGTTACACCGATAGAGCTTGGGTCCTGGCATTTATGTGGATGTTACTTTGACCCTCTTAAACACTGTCAGATCAAGCACACCCACCATGGCACTCCCAAAAGCCTGTGGCCTCCCCCAGCAGGACAATGCGCCTCAAGGAACACAACCAAGAGTCCGAAGTGTTGACCTGGTCTCCAAACTCTCCAGATCTGAGTCTAATCAGGTATCAGCACCATAACTTGTCCGATCCACAGTGGCTCAACCCTGCAACCCACAGGACCCGAAGGAGGTCCCGTGTCTGTGGCCGGATGCGCTGTTTCGGTAGTACAAAGGGGATCTTGTATTGCCTAGAAAATATTAGTTAGTTGGTTTTATGTTGAGGGGTATTTTCTGTCACGCTATTATCCTGTTTAATGAATTTCAACTGCCATGTAAGCAGTGACAGCATAGGGCAGACAGAGTTTAGACACGGCTGCTGTACCACAACAACACATGTGGCATTCATTTCAAGCAACATGCATGCTTAATGATCTTAGTAATCCATGGAAATTTAATTGGATTATGAACTTGCTCCAAAACTTACATGGTTTATTGTAACTGCCATTATTTTTGTTAAAAAGAAAAACCATAACTTTGTTCAATCAATCCAAGCTGACAGTTGTTCTGACTTTATGAGCACACCTGCTACCCTCGAAGACATAATAAAGTCTTAAACAAACTAACTTATTTTTGGCCCTTTTCAGCCAGTTTTTTTTCCGTGTGCTCTCGTTCCATCACAGATTAAGGAAAATTAATGAATCTCCTCATGTATCAAGGTCTGGCACATCCAGCCCCTGCCTCCCCCACCGCTGTGTGATAGAGTCATCGGAGTCTGGCTGCATATCACGGACCTCCACGACCTCTACCTCTTCCTCTCACCCATATACATTCATTACCTAATTAATGTGCTATCATACTGTATAGGTGAATTCCTAGTGAGTAATAGGAGGAGGGTGTGTTGCGGTGGATGAATCAGGGGCAGACTGGGGTCGTAACCTTCAGGAGTTGGGCCCTGGATGAATGTCCGTGGCTGTCTAATGGTGCTGTCAACAGGGTCGAGGAGGTCGGCCCACTTCGGCTGCCGGCAGCTCTTTCCTCACTGTCAGCGCGTGCATTGGCCTCAGTTACACACTCAAAACTGCAAGCTTTCATTAACAGATCCTATTACAACGTTTTATATAATTCAACTTGTGCATGAATGCAACAGCCCACCAGCACAAAGTACGATTTCAGACACTAACCTGATACGAGGGGCGATTGCCAGATTCAAACACAAACATATTTCACGAACCCAAACTTTCATTCACCAGTAAATAATTGCAATCAGCTGCCAGAGCACAGTGGTTATCAGTCAGTGCCAGCTCTGCCAGTTCTGTGCTGGCACCAGTAGAGGGACCTGCAGACCAGAAGAACATGGTCTCGATCATTAATTGACTTATTCTGATGACTGTGCGATTAAACCCTCACAGTGTTTACGACGGAGCCACCAGCTCAGCCAAACCTGAGTCATCTACATATTATGTTCAACAACAGCGTCATTCATAAATCATTGTGCTTCACAGCAGCAGAATTAGAAGCTAATCACATCATGAGCTACTATCAGAGGTATTATCAGGATAAATGACACATCCTTATCTTCACTCTGTCCTGTCTGTGGTCTTCTTATCTGTAAGGTGTTGCCATAACCAACATCTACACAGGATGGGAATCGATCAACTCTGTTTTCTTTGACAGACAGGAAAAGTGGAACCAAAAGCTGTGTTTTTTCAAAGGAGAGTTGGTAAGATCCCATCATTTCCATATGACTGCTAACAGACTAAAACTTGATTTTTTGTAAACCGTCTTCAGCTTCAACAGTCCATCTTAATGCAACAAGAAATGCAAACAGTCTTTAGTTTATGGCTTATAGTTTTTTTTTATCTGATGCATAAAGGTTTGTCAATAAGGTCCTTAGAGTCAGCTGCTAATCACTGACACATTCGATACTCTAACAATCTCTGCCAAAGCATTTCACTGAGCACTAATTATATAGAAAACACTTCAGTTTTTAAAATTATTTCATGAAAAACAACAGTGGCATTATGTAATGGGGGGCTACAGTGAATCGGTGGTTAGCACCATCACCTCGCAGCTATAAGATCTACGGTTCGCGTCCCGGTGAGGACAC
>NW_007577967.1:260445-289046 GCF_000690725.1 Stegastes partitus
ATTTCAGTTTTTTAATGCAGACTTTTTTGTCTTTGAGGTCTCCTGTGCTACTTTTTTTAAAATTGACGCTGAAGGGTTAAAAGAAAAACACCCAAACACTCAACCCAGACTGAACCTCCGTACGCAGCAGAGAGTTCCAGTAACATCCAGCTTATGCAATCTGCAGCCATCAAAGAGTTACACCGACAAAGAGTAAAAACACACGTGAAATAATTGCTGTGGTTAGCTTGGCTGTTTGCATCCAGCAGCCCCTGACATTTACTGTAAGTGTAGTGTGGATGTGCTCAACATCTGGGGCCGCTGGTCCGGTGACTGGCTCTGAATCACAGGTGACTGCTGCTGAGTCACTCGCTGTTTTTTCACTCAGGCTGCTGGAAGCGTCTTCTCCTTTCACTGAGACTGCGAGTCCCTCATTCTTGCCTTGTGCATCACTGTTGGCTTTTCCCGCCTGTTGTGTGTTTTTTTTTTTCTCTTGTCATTTCTTTCCTCACTCGCTATTGATTGATTGCGCCTTTGTATGTGTTGATGTTTTTCTTTTTCTGTATGTGTGTTTTGATGACAAAGACATTTCCAATTCGAGGCTATCAATCAAGCGTTACGTCTATTCCCGTTAATATATTGCTATTGCTTCTGCAGCTACTGGGGCTGCAACTAACAGATGTTTACATCAGAGATTGCTTCTTCGGATTAATCTGTATAAATGGTGAAAAATGCTGGATCACTGCTTCATTATATAACATGACTTTAGTTTTCATTCTTTTTTTTTTTTTCTCGGTGCAGCTGTTATAACACAGGTTAGAGTTCATCCAGTCTGCGCTCTGTCAGGATTTCCTTCTTTTGCTTTGCGAAAAGAAATGACCTGAGAAGCTGCCTCTGCCAAGTGGGAAATAGACTCATCTTGACAGACATACAGAGCATGGACGCGGCCAGAAAACACACTTCCACCAAAGCTGCTTTTAGGATTTCCTCACTGGTTTTTCCTGACAGTGTCGACCCATTAATAGCCTGCGACACGGAGCAACCAGAGGGGTCCCCTTCCGCATGTGGCCCTCTGTCCCAGTCACACAGCTTTAGCCTTGTCCTCTTTCACACAGCTACAAAAACAAAGTCCAGACAATGGAAAGAGGGTGTGTGTGTGTGTGCATTTGTGTGTAAATGTGTGTTCAGATTTGGAAAATGAGGCAAGAGGTAACTAAAGGAACAATCAGTGAAAGGGTGAAAAAAAGTGTCAGAAGACCAAAATAGCACGAAAACGCCTCCATTCATTGTTTTCTACAGTTATAATGTGTGCTGTATAGACACCTAACACCAATAAGAAGGGCTTTAAGGAGCCAAAGCACAGAAAAATGTAAGGAAACAAAGTCAGAGCTGGGATTTTAAAAACATCTGTAGGAGCAGGACTCAGGACAAACACCTGCTGTCAGACAGACTGCAGAGAGAACCGAGCGGAGGAAAACAAAAGGAAGCAGAGGGAAACTTGTTTTTATGGGTGAACCTGCAGGACTTCCAGTCAGGGCAAAAAGAAAACACTATTTTGACTCAAGTTGACAAATGGCTCTGACTTTCCAATTCTATCCGCTTCTGAGTTCTATTGTTTGGCAGCGACACGCGGCAGAAAAAAAAAAAGCATGCAGCCTTTGGTTCCAGGACACTTGGGCCCACCGGCCGAGGTCGAGGTGAGCCCTGCCAGTTTATGCAACTTCAAGTGCATCCACCGGAGCTCAGCATGCAAGGCCTGTACCCTGGAAGACACGAAGCCGTGTGAAGGCGGACTTGTCAAGATCAGTGGAGGGATGGGACCTTTATTTTGATCTCCTTCGCCCTCAGCCTTGTCTTGTCGGACGGGGAATTTATCTGAGATGATGTGTCGAATGAGGAGGGGGGGAGCTGGAGGAACTGTTTTTCAAGATCATATCTTGCTGGAAACTCTCGGAGGGCCTTCATCACAGCACATTTAAAAGCTCCTTTTAAACTGAGTGTTAACAGCGCCCATCCCCTCTGCTGCTGCCCTGTTTAAGTTGGGCGCCTATTAGCTTCCCTTATTACCCCTGATCTTCTGAGGATGTGGAGAGGAGGGAGGGTTCTGCAGATGGGACCCGGCGGTGAGAGACGGTGTGATCAGGTTACATAAACCCAGCGGCTGACAACATTATTTATGACCCGCTCCTAATGGATTTAGAGTGACAGCAGTTTCAGTTCAGCGGCAGGGTCAAAGGCAGAGACAACAGAGCGCTAATGCCCGTGAGGGTGACGGACCGAACAGCTTTGCAACTGACCCCTCTCTTGGGGTAGGGGTGGGTGATGGATGCAAGGGGAGGAGGAGGAGAAAATAAGTGAACAAGAAGGAAGAAGGGTCAGAATAAAACGGGGAGGGGAAACTTTTCTTCTCTCCGAGGAGCGAGAGTGATGGAGAGAGATGTGTCTGGGACGAGACAGCGAGCGTTTTTCCAGTCTATTTGCCCTGCGTCTAGACCCAGAGTCAACGGGACAGGCCCAATAAAAAGGCTGGACGTTGCGGAGCGGAGACTGACTTAGACGGAGTCCAAAAATACTGATGAAAGGCTGCACTGTGGAGTAGCTGAGGACACTGAACTCCAGTGGTAGCCGATGAGGAAACTCCCACATCCTCAATTTATCTTGCAGAGACCCTCCGCCGATTGCATCTAATTCCTTCACTAATGCTTCGAATTAAGCTGAATAGGTTGATTGTAACATTGAATATCTGTGCCAAAAGCATTTAGGTACCAGCTGCAAAGAGTTGGAAATATCTGCAACAAACACGAGTCTTCATCTGGGACAACAAGCACCTTTTTCTTACTTTGCTGCTGGACTTCAATAAAAACAAGATACAGTAGATTACACAACCTCTCCTCCATTAGCTTACAATAAATAGGGCAATTAGAAGTCTTAAGCAGCGCAGAAAAGACACTCTACAGTTTCCTGAATCCTTTCCAAGGGATAAATACATAAATTAAACATCAAATCTGGGCACTGAGGATCAAAGTATGCAGAAAGAGTGTTTGATGTAGGCATGGGCTGAAATGTGCATATTTAAAAGGAAGTACAGTCTGTGTATTCTGACGCTGATTAACGTACATCAAGTTTTGGCCCAGTGTTTCATAATCAGTGTCCAGTGATCAAAGGCACGACTGGACTGAAGCGTTCTGCCCCGCTGAAGACCGTGACCATGCGCCTCCTGTTCATCGACTTCAACTCCTTTTCTGCTTGGAGATCAGGTCGTTGGATAAGGTACTGAAAGTGCCAGGGTCCAAGTCCCGCTGCAGCGATTTTAAAAAAGTAGAAAATAACCTCCCAGCTTTAGTGATTTTCATGTCCCAATCAAAAGTGAAAAACCATGCTGCTTTCATGTTTGAGAAATTACTCCCTTTTCAGCTTGAAAAAAAAACCACTTTCCAGTTGTTAAGCTCCAAACAGCATTGTCATCAAGGTTTTGAAAGCCGAACAATGTAATGAACAGAGAAATTACAAGCGCACACCTGCCAGGCCACCGTTCCTCTGATTCAGCAGAGTTGGATAGAGTCCCTGCATTCAACACTGATTGATTTGTTTTCCCTTATTTAGCTGAAAAAATCCCCAGGAGGTGCACAGCTCCCACCAGACACCAGCTAAGAAGTCACACTTTATGCTCCCAGAGTGCACTGCAGCGTACGCCAGCTCTGCAGAGCACCGGGGCCTGGAAATGTTGGAGATCGATTTGGGCGTCGCAGAGAGGGCAGATGATAAAAAATGAAAATGGCTAAGAAAGTGTGAATGTGTTCAGTGCTTTTTAAGAGCGGTTTGCTAACTTCAAACCTTTCTCACATTTAAGCTAAGACTGTAAAACTCACACTATGCAGCTGCAGCACTGGTACCCAGGAACTCTACTAAAGCTACTGTGGAGAGTCGTTTCAACAATGATCTGCACTCTAAAGCCTTTACAAACACAAGACCTTGGGAGTGAAGCATCCATCCCAAAAAAGATGAGACCTTGGAAGGCATGTGGATAAAGTCAGCTTTTCCAGCAGAGTGTACCACCGTGTTATTAACCATGCCATTATTAGTCTTTCCAACACGTTTCTGCTCGAAAACAGCCTCTTTTTTGCTTATAAGACATTAGAGAAGGCCACAAGGATTAAATGAGAATGATTCAGTCGTCGAATGTGGGCAGCGTGGAGAATGCAAAAGTACAGCAGATACAGTAGAGAAGCCTTTGCTTCCCAAAGCACATTGATCATTTGTTCAGGTTAATAGTTTATGGAGGAGGACAGCGCTCTGCGTAATTGTTGTTTTAGCCTCATCAGCAAGCAGATTTGTTTTCTGAGATTTTATTCGGTCACAAAAATGAGGACTGAGACTTAACTTAGACTTGGCTGCTATTCCCAACCCCTTAAGTACACATCCTGGCACCGAAGCTTGAAAATGTAATACAAGCAATAGGTGTTGGCAAAATGGTGGTGTCACATCTCTGAGAGCGAAATAATTTCATCTTAAGGGGCATTTAGAGACCCGAAAGACTTGCAAATTACTTGTAGCTTGCCCAAGATGATTTATGACTTTCCTTGGACCTACCTTAACTGACTTGAGACTTGAGTTGGACTTGTCTTAATCTACTTGACGTGGGGATACCCCCCAAAAAGTGAAAAACAGCCCACCTCATTCTCATACATATGGGCCAACAAGGACCTCCTCCACCTCCAAAGTGATCAGAACTCTGTTATTAGTCTTTGATGGCAGCTGAGTGGTGATTCTGCTTTTACAAAGAGGAACAAACATGCTCATTCAGGGCTTCAAGAGACTGTTAAAGGTGTACGTCTGTTGATTTTCACCCAATAGACATGAGTGTAAGTCTTGTTTCAGATCATTTTTGTAGTGACGAAGATCTAGGCTATGTTGAGCCACCAGAATGTCTTGACTGGGTCTAGAAAAGCTTGTGGTTGTTGCTACATGTTATAAAGCTTTATTTCCAGAATGACGACTCCAGCAGAGTTTTTACTTATTTGCAGAACAGCCAGAGGTTGCCGATGTTATCAGGGTTATTTCCTGTTTATCAGTGATCAGAATGGATGATAACCCACTCCCTAGCCTCCTAGAAGACGAAGGAGGTTCCTTCTATGTGGGAATGACGATAATGACGCCCATTCATTCGGTTGATGATGCCTGAATCCGGCGAACAACCCTACTATCAATAGAAACATGCACAAGCTGTAAACACCCTGACTCACTTTCTCCAGCAGTATAAAAAAGGAATAAACCAACAACGTAAATCTCACAATGGCCCACACAAGTGAAGCAACATGAATGAAATGGATGCGGAAGAGTGATGGAGGGCAACAGACAGAAGTAGAGATAAGGAGGGAAGGCAGTGAATCCCTTATCAAAACTTTCATCTTCTGGCTGGTGGAGAGCAGAGATGTGATAGCAAGTGTTAAGTATCTAGTCAAGTGCTGCTACCTGCACTGAATAACAAGCAGGTGATCCTGCCACATCTGCAGCCCACTGGAGGAAGAATAATGCAGAGTGCCTGTTCTGAAGTAATAACCTGTCTTCTAAAGTAGCCTGCGGTTTGGTAGATAAAGTGCTACTCAGAAGTGCTTCAGGAGTAAAAAATCATTATCTCAAGTTCATTATTCAATGAAGTGAGAAACACCCAGCTGGTGCATGTGACATGATTTTGTCAACTTTAAAGCACTGCTGCTCATTAGTGTTGCCATGTTGCAGAGAAGCTTCAACCAAATGAAGCACCGCCAAGACAGGAGTGAATTAGTCTATCAAGTGAACCCGCCAAGTCGGAACATAATCTCTTTCTGATAATGGCATGTCCTGCATGGCTGCTTTGATTCGAGCGCTGACCTTTTCAGTGCCGTCTCAACAGCAAAGCCAATCAGCTTGTTCTGCTGTCAGCTGAAAAGCTCTGCAAGGAATAGCTCGCGTCAGTGGCCTTTTTCTTTGGATCAGGGGTCTCGCTGATGGGCGTGGAGCGAAATGAAAGACTGGATTACCCTTAAACACTTCTCATGTCTTTGATTTTCCAACAAGGGGAAAATGAAAGCTACTGTGTCCGAAAAGATTTGTCAAAATTAGACTCGGGCAGGGTTTAACTCAGATCTATATTTCATGTTTTGCTTTGTATACGCTCGTTCAAACCGTATTTGAGGTTAACTGGAAATTTGTTGAGCTGACAGTCACACAGTCTGCACCTCTGCCTGAACTTGTGTGGATCCAACTGTCGGGCTCAAGGGTGCATTAACAGTAAAAACTGGACAACTGCCCAGGGACCCCAGCAGTCCTCACAGGTCTGTAGTAACTTGGATCTAAAGTATCACTGTTAAATATGGAGAACATCATAGATAGAGACAGAAGCAATGGATCATACAAAGGGAGAAGGTACTTTTTTACAGCCTCAAACCCTTTTACAAGAAAAGTGACAGCGGCCATTGTCTGAACTTGTTTACGAGAACTTGAGTCTCTTTCTCAGACCTTCTCATGTGTGCACTCCTGATGAATCACTGCATGGAGTGGTTGAGCTTGTCTGATTTTCATTTTAAGATAGTTAGAAAAATAGCCGTTTGCAATGCCAGCGCTGGAAAGGAGACGAGTTGAGTAACTGTGTACATAGTAGAGAACGTGGAGAAAGGCCAAAGAAAATCAATAATCATCTTCAGGTCGTCTGACTCACGAGTGATTAATGGAATATGCACTGCAGACCATGGCGAGGAGCGCTCAGTGCCAGAGATGGGGCAGAGTTTGAGGAGTTTCTTTAAGGATAATCACCCTAACATGTAAGGATTGCTGTAGTGGAGTGTCACTCACTGGGGACTGAGCCTTATGATGGACAGAAATACACCGTAGCTGTACATCGGCGCTGCTGCAAAACGCTCCCAAACCCCGCTTTGATCTTGTACCATTACGAGAGCGACTCCATCTCCCCTGCTCTCTGCTCTCAACATCCACTGCTTGCCTGTTAATAATACCCAGCTCTCTCTCCTCTCTTATCTCGCTCTTCTCCTACTCATTCTTCTGCCTCTATACGTCCTCCCATTTGTCCACCGTTTCCACCTTCCTCTTCATATTTTCTCACCCATTCATCTTTCATTGCTATTACATCTTCCTCTGTCTTCCCTTTATCCCCTCCGTTCACTCCTTCCTCCTCCTCCTCCTCCTCGTCTTTCCCCCAGACAAGTGATCACAAAGCCATGCGTGCATCCTGGGATATAGAGGGAGGGAGAGGAGTCTGGTCTCGCCTATGAGACGGAGGGAGATGATGAGAGAATCAGGTGCTTCGTCTGGATCATATAATGAATAAGCAAAGCGCCGTTCTGGCCTTAAGACTGAACTTCTCCCTGCTCTTATTTCCCTGTGTCACCGTTTCTTTTCCTTCTTATCGTTCACTACTAGACCCTCTGCTTAAGAATCTTGTTTTCTCCATCTGCTCTCTCCCTTCACCCTTTTCCTTTGTGTCTAGCTAATGTGAATAAAAAAAAAAAACAAATTCCGATAGCTTGGTTTGGTTTCAACAGCTCAAAAAACAAGAACTCAATAAGAAGCAACAGGGGACATCCCAGGGTGTGTTTCTGATTTACCTCCTCGGTATAATGTGGCAGCCCCAGAGGCCAGCAAAGCGCCGCTTCTAGGAACAGATAGAAATTCATTTCATTCACCGATGGATTCTCAATCGAGACCCTGAGCTCCCCCCCTACCCCCATCCCCACCCCCTACGCCCGATGCAGCTGCAGATTTGACATATAAATATACAGCATAAGTTATGCCATTTCTTGGAGGCTATAATCCAAAGTGCTTTTCAGTATGCGGGGCGGGGATCCAGTGGGAATCGAACCCCCGACCCTGTAAATCAGCAGGCAGTTTGGATTTCTCAAAATGAAAACCACCTTTTCCCACAGCCCCCCTGGCCTCGCTCGGTTTGTTTTAAAGGCCAAGAAGAAACATAAGAGCCGATGGGAGGCCTTGATAACAGCAAACACTCATTGTCAAGTGGCCGGCTGGTGCAAGACTGTAGTTACAAAGGTGCTGTAAAGCAATAAAGCACAATTCAGGGAGTAGATGCTGAATGAGGCAGATTTTAAGTCACTGTAGGAACCTAAGTGTACTTTTATCTAATACTGTTAAACTGCCTATGGTACAGATGAAATAGTAGCTTTGACAGGATGCTGTAGTTCAGATAAATTAATATTGTACTGTTTGAAAACTCTTACTGCTGTGATTCATACCATGAGTTAGCATTAAAGGTTTAGTCTGACAATCTCCTGTCATTTCTCATATCTCAACTCAGTCTCCCAGAAATGACTAAACAATGCAGTAAGGTTTAAGAAAATGTCACTTTCACAACACTTTGGGTTTGGAATTAGAAGCTTCTCTTTCATTTTCTGGCTGACCAGGACGATGAGTCTTGCCCCATCTGATACTGGTTGGTTGAAAAGAGGTTCCAGTAAAGTGATGAAATAAATGGCAAAGACATGCTGACTTGTACACAAACATAACAAACCTTGAAGATCATACATTTCCCTCAAAATGCAATTGAATTATGTAATTTGTGGGAGACAACACTGGATGTCTGTCCTGTATTCATAAAGCTACAGATGGTAACCAACTTGTATTGGCATCAGGGAAACAGCTGACCATGTGGGACCCCCATGGCTCACTAATTAGAACGTTGAGCTTGTTAGCTTTATCTGAAAAGCATGTAATGTTAAACTAAAAGTCTGCCAGCTTACTTTCCTACCAGAAAGGAGAGCGGGACAATCTTCAACTATTCTGTTAAAGAGTAACCACACCTTGGCTAATAATCTGTATGTTCGACTTTCTTTTCACTCTGAACTTACCAAGTGACCTCATGTCTCCAGTTAAATTCTGACGTAAGCCGATTTCTTCCTAACCTTGTAAAAATAAGCCTTTGAATCAGCAGTCAGACTCGACACGCTGAACACCTTGTGGTTGTTCTGCAGCTAATCACATCACTGGTCTGCCTCCTGCTTCAGGCCTCATCTGCATGTCTCTCTGTGCGCTCAGGCACCAAGTCAGTGTGTGAACAGCAGCACAATGTGTCTGCGGCTTCGCAAATGCGGGTGGAAATGGGACTTTGTGTGTCAGGCCGAGTTCCTGCAGGGTTCAGCAGCAGTTAATTCTAACAGCCACGGTGTGTGTGTGCCAGTCACATGCGATTTGCAGTGAGTGGCCTCATACGAAACCTTTCATAAAATAATATTTATACTGAGCCTTTTTCAGGATTCCATAACCAACAATAAAAGTAATTAGAGAGTAGAGGTCATGCATTTTTTTCCAATGATCAACTCCTTGATCATTGGATTTAATAAAATCAAATCAAGGAATTATGAAACAAAATTCAAAGTATGCAGCACGTTAAGGAGAAGTTTAAGAACACTAATTGAATAATTCATTTTTCCACCTCTTCTCTCCTCTGCAAAGAAAACCTTTGAATGTTTTTTATAGGTACTCTTTTGTCCTTGTCCCTCGATCCCTCTCTGTAACTTTTCCATGCCATCCATCATCCAGTGAGGTCACCGCAACCTTTAAGCTGAAATATTCTTGGCATTGTTAAAAAAAAAAAGTCATTCATCAGGGCAAAAAATTCAACTGGCTTTGATGGGGATACACAGGAGGGAAAAATCTGCTTTTGCAAAAACCGTGATGATTTTTTTTTCTTTCTTTTAAAAAAAAAAGTGGGCAACCCCCTAATTATCACTAAAGCCCAGAATGTTCCACATGGCTTTGAGTCCACGTGACGCTGAGACGGCTCTCTCCTCACAATGAGCCTAAATCATCAAAAAAACAGTGAGTCATTTTCGCCGATAAAAACTGCTATCCCAGGGAAGGCTTTGTAAACGATACCATCCTCTCAAATGGAGGGTTTTGAATGTGCAGGCCCCCTGAAACCTTAGACCCCGGGCCACTTGGTTTTTGTGGTGCGTGTCAGTAATTCCTCCCCCCAACAGGGAGAAAGTGATATTTTGCAGCCACAGGGGAATTGCCCCCATCACCACAAACCTCATCTTACTACTCTAATATACAGAGGATTTTCCAGGAGGGGAGAAGTGAGGGAGGGAGGTGGGGGAGGCAGAGGGGCAGCGATGAAGTGAGTTATACTGAACGAAGCCACTTTCCTTCAAAGACAGATCAGTTTGTGAGGAGCGGCGTGGCCAGCTGGTGCACGCACACAGTAACCCACCGCCGAACGTGGAGCTTTAATTCTGATCTCATCTCCCCCCTTGTTCTTTCCCAGCAGGGTCAGTGGCTGTGATTGAAGTGGAATTGGATCCACGATGGAAGCGACATCTGGCGGGATTGGTTTTAACCTCGGATGCACTTCGCTCCCCTGTTCACCCGTATCATGAAACAATACTTTTAAAATAATGGCTTCTACAAATATTGTTAATATTCCCAGTGGCTCTCCTCTTTACCACCCTGTCTACTAATTCTGCTGCCACTGCTCTGGTCCAATCACACTTGAAGAACTTCTCTGATGGAAAGTAGGTTTTTTACCTTGTTAACAGACGCTGGGAGTATTTACACCTTGAAGCTGCAGCGTACCAATGACAGTCTAGAAAAAGGCTGATTCAGGATTTCATATTTAACAAACCTAAGAAACCAATCATCTCAAACTGTGAAGTAGGGCTTTCCGCATCATTATCCGTCTTCAGAATCGATTTCGAACATGTAAAGCTCTTCTCACACAGGACTAGCATTACCCTGGAACCACTAGTATTTTTTGAAATAATTGTGAAGATCCTCCGTGATCTTAAAATTCCATCACACACTATCGACGGCATTTCGACAAACACAGATAATATCAGTCATGTATAAATCGACATCTCTGGGATTTTAGATCATTTTAAAAAATTATATATTTCAATTTATTGTTTTTCTGCACCTTTCCTGTGCAAACATTAGAGAACCAATTCAAGCAAATTAGTTTGGACAGCAATTTGGGTGTAAATTTAAGAGGCTCATGTTGCTACACAGCGTGGAGACCCATCCACAAAGAAAGGGCAAATCCATCAGAAGAGCAAAGTCTTGAAGGAGGATTAGATGGATGACGTGCACGGTAGCATGTGGAACATTTCTTTCAACAGGCTCAACAGTTATCCTGTGGCGGCCTGTTTCCACCGTATCTGTGGATAACATCAGTAAATGTGAATGATCCTGTGCCAACGTGTTTCACGAAACACTGATGTGGGGATGTACTTTTTAAATCGCATGATGTTCCCAGGTAATGCTAATCCCTTTGCAAATAGGGTTTATGATGCCATTGTATGGTGTAGACTAGCTTTATAGTGTGTGAGCAGAGTTGTAAGTGAGCTGGGATGCTCGATCTGCAGCAAACACTGCAGGGGTTTGTGGAGAAGAGGTGCAGACTTTGTAGAGCTGCACATTCTAAAGCAAAAAAATTCTTATTTTCATGCATGAAAAAACACCTACATATCCTTCTTTGACACACAGAAATTAGTTAATGGGTTTAAAACACCAACTAATTACCACGACTACAACTTCTATATTAATCCGTGTACTACCACGAGGACTACAGCTACCACTGCACATTCTACGGCTGTCCTGGTGTTACCCTGCTTTCACACCAAACTTCCAAAAGTGACACTTCACAGCGCAAGGCCATTTATTTCAATGGAAAGTGTGATCTGCACTGCTCCGATTTTCCACAGCAAAGTTCAATGAACGGGAAAGTTCAACTGCACAGACACCACCAGCACACTGTATCTATACTGACATTGACAGGAGGCAGAACTTTTGACAGGGGCAATTTTTCGGTTGTGGAGACTGCAAGAGAAGTACATTCTGAGTATGTGAATCCAGAGTATGTGACTGTATAAGCAGCACTGGCAGGAAGATCACAGAGCTTACAGTCACATTGAGCTTGCACTATCCTTCAGTAGGTAGCTGTGTTTTAGTATATGTGATGTTCTTCATCCTCAGACCTTTATCCAACCACCAGCACTTGTGGTTTTGCCGGCAAATCAAGTTACAACATCCGAAAAACAAAGCAGCAAAACATAGGTGGAGAAAGTTAATGACAGCAGCTGCTATCAGTGGCTTCAAGAAATGCAGCCGTAGTAAACATCTTGCATCTGCGGATCATTTAGTGTTAAGTGGATAAATAAACCTAATGACGAAGTGACTAATCCGGCCAAACAAGCCCGTCCCTCACATTTACCCTGAATTCCTCACAAGCACTTCACACAACCAGTCAGTGTCAACATCTGCCTGCAGAGCATCAGCTATGTCGCGCTCACATGACAACATGCCTCGACGCATCTCGGCACACAAATTTAATCCAAAACGCTGCCAAACATGTCCATTCACACTGTGTTACATTATCCCAGCATGCGTGCCGACGCTGACACTGCCAGCCAGGAATGTGTGTCACCTACAATACCTAACTGGTGGTGCAGGTAGTTCCCACAGCTTAAGTGACCTCAGACTGGTCAGGCAAACACCGGCTGACCTTCAGTAAACAGTCTGCGAACACAAGGTTTGTCACAAATTGAACCTTTATTGAAAGTGTTTCACCGGTACGGGCTTTGGATGGCTCATATCAGTGTTTAAACTTAGAATTCAAGCTGGTTAATGTTCAGAAATATTCTCACCGGGATAGGAAATTAGACAATCAAAGAGCACTAAAGCGCTCAATTAAGAGTCTATACTATACCACTGACTAGTCCCTGAATTGATTTGAAACAATTCTCCTTCTGACCTGAACATAAAAATTGAGCAATTACCTAATCAGCCATCTGAAAAGAAGGTTAAAACACCTTTACAGACTTTTTTTTTCCCCATGAAGAAATCTCCACTGCATCAGAAGTTGTAATAACCCCGTATATGTCTAAAACGTCTGCTCTTGCCCCAGTGGATGACTCTATCCATTCTTTGTTGCAGAACCAGATGCACCTCTACAAGGAAGTCAGCTGTCAGTTTTGCATGGATCAAGCTCCCTGTCTGTCTTTCCGACAGAGTCAAGCTGTCAGTCAGAGGTTTTGTCTGAGAACGCTTCCTTGAGCCCTGCTAACATTCAGTCCTCGGGGCTCCACCTTTGCCCCCCGACCATTTGTCAAACAAACTAGCAGCAATACATTTCTGGGAATGGAAAGTTGCCTCACCTTTGCCTCGGAGGAATGCAGCAGCCGGCATGTCGGACGGTTGTGCAACAGTGAAGCACATCAAAAGCTGATATGGCCAATTACTTTTGCAAAACCCTAAAGACGGACGTAGAATGAGGGAGCTTGTCATTGCAAGAGAGGCTTACTGGTGTTTTAGAGGCGACCATAAGACATGACTTACAGACATTGTCCCAGTGCCAGCATTAGTCACAAGAACAGGCATCAAATGCAAATAATGAAAAATGAGAGACCGGATACTGGTTTCCTCCTCTTAAGGGCATTGCTCTTCATTCATTTTGCTCTCCTGGTACTTTCAGTAGCACGAAATGACCATAATATATCTGCAGGGAGCTAAAGGGACTGCTGATCGATACCACTAACTCAATGATTTAGAAGCGAAGAAAGAAGCAGGAAGAGGCTGTTGTGTCTCTGGACATCACTGCATCATTTAACTTTAAGTTCAGCTCTAACAGACAGGCAAAGCAGGTTCATAGCTTTCCTTGCTGACCCCTTTAAGTCCCTCTGTGGTGGCTGATTTAACCCCCAAAACGTTTCTTTCCATCAAAATCATCCCTTCCCACCTTAAGATGGTTTGTATATATGTCATTGCTTCCTAGAGAACATGCAGATCCACAGTCCCTGCCTTTTTATTCACTCACACATACTAACTTTCAGCAGCTCAAGCACACCAGCTCACCTTCGACTCTTCTTAAACACAGTAAAATAGTCCATAGTACACAAATGCAAGTTGTAATATTGGAGAATTTCAATATGACATGACATTAATAAACATAGGATCCTGCAGTTTGAAGCTGCAAAAGCTCAGTGATGGTGTCAGCTGCTTATTTTGCTCACAATATGTCTTCCAGTGTATAAAAACCACCATATGGGCAGGTTAACGAGGTAAAATAAAGTTCATTTCCACCAGTGGGGCCGTTAAGAGAATCGATCTGAGGTATTTAAGGCAACAAGACAACAAGGGAGAGGAAGGTTCAGTAGGTAAAACAAAAAGGGTTCTTGTAGAGAAAATACAAATGAGAATTCTGTGTATTTTTGCTTTGGGGAAAATACACTGCAAGGTCCAAATTCTGGGTTCTATATGGAGGCTCACTTTGTTCCCTCACAGTCATAAAAACAGGTGAATTGGTCTTCTGATTTCTGTACTGTCTGTCCTCTGCAGTCCTGTCGACATGGACATTTGCGATGCCTTACAACCCTCCCAAGTCTTTGGATCGTATCAGTCCTGTACTAGTGTTTGATGATGTGGTTTGATGACAAGCTCTCTAGCTGTAAAAGCACTGATCACCACGAGCAGCTCTTTTTCAGGGTTTGCCACTAGGATCAAATCGCCAGCTGGCCTGCTGGTGCAGTGACAGCCTCCTCGGAGAAAGCACATGTCTGTGCATGAGTGACGAGAGTCAGCAAACAAGCCTCCGTGACCACCGGTAAACACAATTAGCATGCCATAAAAGATGAATGGCACATCTGCGTAATTGTCAAAAGGAATTATGTGCTGAGAACAAGCTGGGGAACTTTCATCTTTGAAGAAGCAACGCTGTCGAAAAAATTATGGTTAAACAATATCATGCCATTTTCTTCTCCCTTCCTTGCATACTGAACAAAGCAGAGACAAGGGTAAGCATGTTTGTTACACATCATTAACCACTGTATCATGTTACATTGCCACTAATGCTCTGAGACTAATCTCCTTTCCTCCAATGTCACTGATAAGCTCCCTCCATCTCTTATCTCCACTCCTAAGCAAAATCAAACATATGCCTCCGATCCTCTCTCATTAGGATATCAAAGTCTTGACAAAGGCCGTTTATCTCCTCCTAACCAGACCTAGCTAATTGAATCCAGAGCTAGATAGCGATCTAGTAAGTGTGTCAGTGGATTAGTAGGGCCTGTCACTACGGTAACCCACAAGGAGGAGGAGGAGGAGGACTGAAGTTGCTTCCTGGGGTTTGTTGCTTCCAAATGACTCTGCAGCATCCTTGCTCAATATCCGCCCGATAACGCTTCCTTCCTGAGGCGAACAACTCCGCGCCGCGATCCCTCATCTCTGTCAATCTGTGTCAAGCAGGAAATGAGACCAGATGTAAAACATGACAGTTCACTGACTTGAGACCTCCTCGTTTCTAGGCCATTGTCAGCCTGCCTATCTGATTAAAACAAGAAACTTTTAATTAGAAAAAAAAAGCAGTAACCCTTGCGTTTCTCTGTTACTTTGTGAAGCCTTCATATCCTCTTTTCATTTTGTCTTGTGTCCTCTGTTGGTTTGCCAGTCCCCCCTCCTCTCTGTTTGTACGTCTTACATTCTTGTTTTCTTTTCCCTTTATTTGCTGCCCCTTCTGGATCGGACGATGCGAGAGCAGAGCGTCGGCCTTTCTGCGGCGGTTGTTGGCAACCTCGGCTTGCCAAAGACCTTGAAATGCGGAGAGAGTAACTTTGACACAAAGTCGTGTGGCCTGCTGAGATCAGGACCTTGAAACATCGGCCTGTTGCGGTTGGAAGCAACGCGACCGCTCTCGAAGGTTTCTTATCCCAAGTAGAGCTGCAGTTCTAGTCCGAGGGTGTTGGCCTTAACTGACCACAACACCAATGTACAGTCAGACAGACTGTCAACACAAACTGTGCCACGAAGGAAGTATGTTGCATCTTTGTCCCTATGTTTGTTGGTGTTTGAAGGTCTATTTTCTTTGGGCTTTCGTGTTTTTTTGCTAGCGGCTGGTGCTCATTCTGCAGTTTTAGACTTCTTCCCGATGTTCTAAAGTGGTCAGACAGTTACGGGAAATTGGAAATTTCAGATCCTCACAAACTAGAATTGAGTCACGGTGTTGCCAAAAAAGGTTCACATATGAGAATGTCAGATCAGTTCAGGGATATATTTGTATGTTTTTTAAGTCATTTTTCCATGACAGTTTTATTCTGGAGTCTTCATTGTTTCAGACAAAAGCCACAAATCACAAAAAAACACCCCAGTGGATGGTTGTTGTTCTGATCTCTGCCAGTCCTTCTTTTCCCAGCGTTTCCTTTCTCATGAACTCCAACAGTTGCATCTCCCTGGAGCATCTTCCTCTTCTTCCTCCTCCTCCTTTGTCTTTTGAGAAATGGACTTTCACATGCTCAGAGAACAGTTGCAACACAGGAACTCCGGCTGGCCGAGGCAATCCCTCCTGGATTTCATCTAAGTGCTAGCGAGAGCTCGACAGTGAAAGTGCATCTTGGGAATGTGCTTAAGGGCTGAATCCGGAGGCCTGGCGGGGGTTGTGCAAGATAAGGTGGATACGTTTAAGGGCAGTTTATGGAAAGCATGTTTGAAAGACACATCATTAGTGTTGTTATCCTCTTTTCAAACATTTTAAAGGGAGCGAATTTTGAAGCGAAATGCTGGAATGCATACTGAGCCACAACAAGTGTGCAGAAAGCGATTGATCTTTAAATGCTATCTACCATCAGCTGCTGCGTTGGACCGCCAGGTGCACAAACCTGTCTTAACTGGGATGTGTAGACAACAACAAGCCAGGTTTGCTTAGCGCTGAACTGGATACGAGCCTGTAAAATACATGAAAAGGCTGCAGCGTGGAGGTGATTTGAAAAGAGCCGGGCGGAGCTGGAGAGCTTCCAAACAGGTGCTGCTGAGCTGCCGTCCCAAAAGGAGGCTGTAGGCGAGGCAGACGGCGAGAGTGTGTGTGTGTGTGTGTGGAGGCTGGAAGAAGGTTTTTATGGTTATTGTATTATCTTATCCTCTTGGGAAGCAGTCGGTGATCTGCTGCTTCCTGCTTAGAGGGAAAGAGATGGGCCACAGTTGGAGAGATAATGCCGTCTTGTCAAAACAATCGCATTTAGAATGAAGGAGAAAATAAAAAGGAGTTGTGTTCCATGTTATTTGTTGTGCAAGTCTGAGATAAATTTTGAACCAGTGCATGTTTCTGTCAACCCTTCTTATGGTCACGAGAAGAAGTCGAGGTTGCAGAATTAATCAAAGGCTAATAATATGTAATTTATTGGCATTTTTATTGTTGCTTCCCACCAAAGATGGCATTTGTGTTTTCTCTCCCTTCCATGTGGTCCACATGTGTTTTATCAGCTGCTATGGTGAAAGAGAGGGCAACGACATGCAACACGAATCCCATCTGGAGCAAAAGCAAAAGAAATAGAAGCAGATGACATCAGGATCTACAGCATCTAAAACAAGAGTAAAGGTCTGCACAGCAAACCTGTCTCCCAGAAATTATGTTTCCTATACAGCTAAACCGTATTTTCAATTACGTTTTGAAAGAAATGTCATTTTTTACTCCCTCCCCTGAAAGGTAAGGCTGTGAGGCAGTAGGAAAGGCTTCCAGTTCCAAGGATCCACAAAGTCCGTTTAAGGAGATAGGAGTAGAAGTCTGCTGTTGGAGTTTCACCCAGGAGACGAAGGTTTGGGCCCCATGTGGGATCATTATTCTTAGACGTTAGTTTATTTTCACCACTTCACTTCTGGTTTACGCACCAGTACTATCTGGTCAGGTTTTAAAAACAAACATCACACTTTAGCTGATAGTTTCACAGTGAACACTTAGAACCTTGGTCAAGTTTAGGCACCACAATTATATTATTGTGATTAGGAAAGTAGAATAATTTGGGATAAAATACAACATTCTACAACATGTTTGCTTCATTATCTGGGTTACCAGACAGGTACATGATTTGATGGCCGAAAAGGACTGACTGTAAAACATTACAATAAATGGCTATGTTGATTTAAAACATATTCGTGATATGTCACAATCCAATATAATTCACAGATAATACATTTTCTTAAAAAAGAATGTAGTTTAGCTGTATAGGAATGCCATTTTTGGGAGATGCTACAGCCGCTCTAATGACTCAACCTGGACTGAGATACATTGTGCTATGGGGTAAATTCTAATTTCAGCATGCTAGCATCCTCGCAGTTACAATGTCATCATGCCATTGTTTAACAAACCATGTTTGCTGCGCTCTCAATAGCTAACTGAAGATATTTTACTCCAAACCACAAATATCATCCTGTTAGTAGTGTTACATTAAAAGACAGGAAACCACCAAAGACAGTCGGATAACATCCTCTGGGGACCATGAATTTCATGGTGATCCATCTGGTAATTGTTGACAAATTTCTCTTCGTTTTGATCTGAAATCTTTTCCCAATGTTTTTTTCCTAATATTACATTTTCTAGTGGGTTTACTCAAGTTTTTTTTTAATGCTCCACTTGAATGTGAACTTAAAAGGCGGTGAGGAGCGCTGACTTGGAGAGAGAACATTCAACATGCTGCACAAAGAGACCAGCTGCAACTGTGTTTGCTGGCAGATGCAAATCTGGTCAAGAAGCAACACACCCTCAAAGAAACAGACACTGCTGACACTTCAAAGCTGCGAGGGAGGGAGGGAGGGAGCTCTGACAGGTATGGATGGGTCAGTTATTGTCAGAGGGGCTTCGCATCAAGTGTGCAGGTGGGGATTCTGAGGAACCCGAACCGACCGCTGGAGGAGACTTCAGAGGCTCTGGGGAGAATGTCAACATCGACCGCTTCTCAGGAACACACACGAGAGCGATAAGCACGAATGTTACACTCGCCTTTGAGGTTTAACAGGGTTCTTCTGCTGCCAGCACTCGCACACTAACAACAACTCCAAGTACAGGGATCGTCTTTGAGGCGCAACTTATTTTGTCTGCTTGCACACACACACTCACTCACACTAACACACACACTAACACACTCACACATATACGATAAATCCAAGTGACAAGGTTGTCTTTGTGGAATATCTTATTTCACCTGTTAGCGCACACACAGCTTCAACTGCTGTGTTTGCCTTTGTAGCGTATCTCATTTCATCTGCCAGCACACACACACACACACACACAAAGATGTCTTAGAGGTATATGGTTGTATTTCATCTGCGAGCATGCACACACACACACAGTCCAGAGGCTGTCTTTGAGATACTCCTCCAGACTCTTTTTCAGCAGAAGACAAAAAAAATGTCTTCTCGGAGTTGTGGGTTGAGGATGGCAGTCTGTAAACTCAGGTAGCATCACAGTGTCACTTCAAACAGAGACACGAGACAGCTCTCTGTCTGTCAGAGCAACAGTGTTTAGACTGAAGCTCCAGAGGAAAGATACTCACTGACACACACACACACACACACAATAACTACAAATGATACAGTTGTCTCGGTTTTCTTTTGGGTTTGGAAGCTTTACCTTTTGTTTTTCTTGCTTCCAGTTACTCTCAGTTTTTTTTCTCCTTTCTGAATATTGCAACAACTGTGAAGCAAAAATCTAAATACTTGCTTTAGTCACAAAAAAACATCCCAAAAGTATATCTCCTAAACAATCAAAACAAATCTTTCAGGCAGCAAGTAATTGTTTTTATATATATTTGAATGCAGTTTCCAGCTTCCTTTCTTTCTTCTCTGATTTATCTTTCAGCCAAATCTGACTTGAAAACGACGCAGATAAACCCTGCTCACTCCTAGTTGTGTTTGTGTTCCCTGTGAGCTCAGACAGAGCTCGCCCGGCCAGACGAGGTCCTTTCTGACAGGCGAGTTATTCCTGTCGCTTCCTGCTGGGACGGGCCTCCACCTCGCAAACATCAAAGCAAAGAGTCGAGCTCCTGCATCGCCAGAGGAGAGTCGCTGAAGCGAATCCACCAGACACACACACACACACACACACACATGTAGGATAAAGTTTAGATGCAGACTGATACTTAAACACACAGCCAGCTTTATGTTGCCGGCATATCGTTATTGTTCAGCCGTGTTGGGAGCAGATGAAGGCGGCGGGAGTCACGCTTCTGTTCACAGGATGATGGAGCAGCACAATCAGCGACCCCAGAAGTTCTGCTGCACACTTTCTAAACATCACAGTGCTTGCTTTTGAAAAAGGAAAGCATTGTGCTTTTCATTTCACATATGTGGAATAAGCAGCATTTTTTTTTCTCCCCAACTCGATAAGCAATTATACATATTGCGTTACAAAGCACTAATTTGGACCAGATGCAGGAAACGTATGCTTTTTGCCTTTAACGCTGCAAAATAAACACGAGAACCCTCTGAACCCTGAAACCTGCCAGTGGGCTTAAAGGCACGTTATCTTCTTTTTTTTTTAAATCTCCAAAATGACACTATGAAGAAGTTGGAAACTGTGGAAAACGAAAGACTCGTGCAACTTTGTGACGCCCCTTCGCTAATCATGCTCGATAATTCTGTCCAGAAAATGAACCAAATCCATCCATCCATTATCTATACACCGCTTAATCCTCACTAGGGTCATGGGGGGCTGGAGTCTATCCCAGCTGACTCAGGGTGAAGGCAGGTTCACCTGGACAGGTCACCAGTCTATCACAGGACTACACTTAGAGACAGACAACCAAGCACACTCACATTCACACCTACAGACAATTTAGAATCACCAATTAACCTCAACATGTTTTTGGACTGTGTGGGAGGAAGACGGAGAACCCGGAGAGAACCCACACACTGCGAGGCAACAGCGCTACCAACTGCGCCCCCCATGAACCAAATCGAAGCTTGAAATCATATTATTTCATCAACACCACATGATTCAAACTACAAAAATTAAAAAGTCATGAATTACTCAGGTGCAAACAACAACCATGTGATAACGATTCAGGGACTGTTCACCTGTGTAATTATACTTTTGCTAATAAATAATCAAATAAATTCAACTTGATGCCTTCCTTTTTATGATTTATAGCAATATAACTGTTATAACTTCCACTTCTAGTCATGATTGTTCTGTTTCCATAGAGGTGCACGACTTTATATTGCAGTGAAAACGAACCCAAAAGGAAGAAAAAAGCGAAAAAAACAAAAAAAAAAACACCAACAAACTGTTTGGAGTTCAGGATGTTAATTAGTGGTCGCGTCTAAAAGATAAAGATGGGGACAAATGCCTACAAAAAAAATCTGCGTTTCTTACAATAAGTCAACCTAAAACACTCGCCGCATTACAAGCAGCTAAAAAGTGAGGGTGACGAATCCTTCTGTAATCACAGGGAAGTCACATAAAGTGCAACTGCTCAGGAGAGAAGTAGAAAAGAACCAAAGTAATGAAAAGAAAAGAGAGAGCGAAGCAGAAAAGCACTTTTTTTTTTCATTAGAGAGACCAGCGGAGGCAGATATGAGAGACAAGAGTGCAATTTCACAGAAAGAAAAACATGAAAACACTACATTAAACAGGAGACTTCAGCAGCCGCGCAGTAACTTAGAACAAAATAAGCTGCTATTATCATGACGAAGTGCTGAGCTTGTGAATCCCATAAGCATGTGCAAATATCAAACCGCCAAACAGTGCAGATACTGAGAAGGAGGGGGGGAAAAAAAGAGCTTAATTATACATTTTTATCCCTCGCTGAGACAGTTTCAGGGAGTGTTTTGTTGCCACAGTGGCCAGAGGAAAACTTTGGTCTTAGTGACTCCATCACTGCTTTGTGTTTGTCCACCAACTACAAAGGCTTAAAACTAAACATATCGACAAAATGTGCTGAAAACAAAAGTGGCTGCAGCGATTTAGATGAAAATGAACAGAGGAGAAAACAAAAGGAAGGACAGATAAGCTCTAACAGGCCATTATCACTGAACTGTGTCTTAATCGGCCCGTTAATGATCTGGGTTTTGTTTTTTTTTCTCCCCAGAATCGTGCTTGTCTTCATTTTCCCACCTTTTCTCTCGTCGTCATTTGCCAGCTCAGCTTTGTGCTCAATTAATGTTTTCTTTCCCTTTCGGATAATGCCAGTTTATTGCAGCTTGGAGCCTATTTTTGTAGTCTTGGCCCTGATTTCAATCAATTAGAATGGCATTATTCTCATAGTAACTGCTGATATCTGCTAGAACGATGACAAGGAGGGTTTGAGGAAGACTGCAGTTACTCCAATGAAGTACTTTATGTGATCTGGGTTTGTGTGCAACAGAGTCATCATCTGACTACTTATGTGTCTCCAACTTTTTAGCAATGTTGCAGTGCTCTAAGATCTAGTTGTTCATCTGGTAAATACAATTTAAGTAACACCAGTGAAGGAATAACGGTCAGAACAATGACAATAAGAGCAGAATTGACCTTTACTGTTATTAGGTTATTCATTGTAAAACACTTTGGAGAGTAGTAATGACTGCATATAGTCAACAGTTCAGTATTTTCCCTGTCCATTGCTTAATTTGCATGTGCAGTCATACATTGTGCGTGCATATTTTATTGCAGTCCAACGACTTATTTCATGATTCGGGAAGCGTGACGTGTTTTTTATGGAGATTTTTTTACTCTTTGCTTTCATTAAATCTTACGTGCAAACTAATGTCCCTCATTGAGAACCGAACTGAACCGCGAAGTGGATCAGTTCTAGTCAGAGAGCCAAGTGAAAAGTTGATTTCTCTCCATGCAAAATAATTGCTAACAGGCAATTAAAGTCCTCTCTAAATTCCCACTATAAAAACTGACCACTGAAACAATTATGACCCCATCTAAATTAGCCCCGCTGCCCCCTCCCTAAAAACACAATCCATCACGAAATGTGAGGGAGAGCTGCGGTCTGCATTTCCTCACTGCTTAATGAAATGCCTGGATAGAGTCTGAAGCAGCCCCAGATACTCAGGGAGCAGCTAGGAAAGGCTATCAAACCCAGGTCACCTCGCTTTACGCAATCTCTGTGACGTTTCATCACACATGCCTCGATGTCTTCCTCAAAATATTTCAATTAAAATTGCACAAATCAATGTCCTTGTCTTTATCTTCTTATGCAACAGGCTGTGAAATACTCCCTCTGCATTCTTGCATGGTCTGCAAAGTCACAGGACCTCTGAATATGGGCCTTCATGATATGGGCCCCAAAGATGGTCAACGCTGTTTATTATGCTGCTATAAAACTGTTTTCAACTGTTGCATGAAATGTACATCTGGCTGTGATTGGGGGAGTCCTTAGAGATGCCATATTCTCTAAACTAACCTGAAAGCTTCCAGAATGAGGATGAACTCAGTGTTGGCAAACACCGTCTAGGCTAAAGAGTCCCTGGAATTGTGAGCAAATCTGATCAGATGCAGGAAAGCTGCAGGTGGCCAAACCGTCATCGAGGTTATCTATACAGTCCTGGATTGGTAAAAGATGGAACCTGAACATTTTAGATATTTAGATTTTTTAAAATACAAACTCGTCAGATGAGAGATAACCTTAGTGGCAAATTAGGAAGCATGAAAAACAAGAATCTGCCATTACAGTGAGCACGGTGGTGCCTTGAACTAAATAAAAACATGCTTATGTTTACATGATAAAATGTATACCATGGTCACTATCTTTCATTTAACACTTGCAAACGACCGCAAAACACAACGAAAAGCTAGAGATAGTAGGAATGTAATCACTTTCTAGGGATCTAGGTACATGTGGAAAAAAACAAATCAATAAATAAATCAAAGAATGAACAAAATACATCCTGACAAAAGCTGGAGCATATGTGTATACCAAATGTCATGCTAATCATCCAGTCTTACACCAGATCTCCTAATAGCCACATTGGTCCATAGTACAAAAACATTATTTTCACAATAAAGGCTCCAAAGCTGTGAGATGCCTGCATTTTTTAAGGAGCTGATCTTGTAGCAGAACCTCTCTTCCAACCATGAAAACAGACAGTTAATGATTCCATGGGTGTGTTTTAACCTGAACCGTGATGTTATCCTAAATCTGACCAAGTAGTTTTGTGACATGTGAATGTGCTTGAAAACAGTGACTGAAAATGAAATTAAACAGCAGCAGGAAACAATGGCTGAAATGGGGTTTGCTGGTTCCTTCCCTCTGTTGCCAACTGCTTACTCAGAGGGAGTCCAAAGGCTACTCTGGATTGTTGGGTTCTGTGTTTAGATTCCTAAGGTCTTCACCGTACTATGTTAAGTGCTGTGAGACGACATACGTTGTAAACTGCGCTACACAAATTACATTGAACTGAACTGAATTGAGAGTCATTAGACATCTACACAGAAAGGAATACGCCAAAAACACATGGGGATCTCACAGTTTCACAGTCGTTATTGTGAAAGTTATACATTTTGTGACCAGTAAAGGCATTACACATTAGGGTGTGAAACTGCATTGCAGCAACGTCAACCTCAAGGCGGTGCCAGATTTATGACAGAACATCTGGAAGACGGTGAGATGTTTCACAGGAGAAGCAAAAACTTTGACCTGCTGTTGGTGATAGAAATATTTCCATATAGACGCAAGTAGAGCAGAGACAGAAAGTCAATGCAAATGCTGCCTCTGGTCGCTGGAATATGCATCAATGAGACTAGTTTTTAATCATTGCGGCGTCTACCTTCTGATTCGATTGCATTTCTTAACCATCCAACGTCACGATGGTCAAAGGTAACAGGTGAGCCCAACATGAGAGTCCAGAAGCTCGAAAATGTGACTTCTGAATGTCCTGTAAACACCAAATCTTGAGGTCGAGATGCTTCATCGGCTCCAGTAAGTTCAGAGACTGTCGGACGAAAATGAGTTCACAGTGTTTCATCCAAAGCGACCATTTTAGGAAGTCCTAATGGTGTTTTATTATTCATTTCTTTCAGCCCTTAAAAAACAAGGTTCTTCCTCTAGTGCAAAAGGCCAGCCTGTGCTTAAATAAAGAGAAACAGGGATTTCAGCAACAACTACACATAGAGCTTGTGTGTTTACTGCACGTGTTGAGTGGGAGGGCAAGAAGCCAAGCCCTGAACAGACCACCCTTACATCTCTCCCTGATTATCTCTCGCTCATTCTTTCAGCACTCCGCTGTGTATCTGGTACAGCTTAAATCCCGTGTCGGGCCGAACGTACCGAGCGTGGCCCTCAGACTGCTAATGTTTCATGTGTCTTGCCCAAACTCGGTGTCTTGTCCATGTGAGTGAGGTCAGAAAGTTGGAAATCCTTACAATGAATAACACAATGGAACAGCCCTCGAAGTAGGAAACTTTCTCCACCCTGACTTTCCTAAAATCTCACATCAACACCTGTAGCAGCTAAACGGCATTATTTATCACGTTTAGATTGCAAAGAAAGAAAAAAAAAGTCGATTTCACAGCGCAGTGGAGCCAATGTTCCTAGCAGTGGTGCTGGTTAAAGAAATCCTCCCAGGCGTCTGCTGTGTTTCCTCGCTCGTGTGCCCGAACCGGTCCAACAGAACGCACGGAAGTTGCAGTTATGAGCTGAAGATTTCCAGCTTTAAAAAATGGAAGGCAACAAAACAGAGGCTCCTCTAGCTCAGGATGAGGAAGCAGCAGCAGGCGGTCGGTGTTGTGGGCACACAGGGGGGGAGAGACAACATCCAGATAACGTATGCAGTGTTTACAGGGCTGCATGCAGGGGTCCGAGGCGCCCAGCGGCTGAACCGGCGTAAACAATCCCCCATCAGCTGACCCCGGCTTGTTAGTGCACCGAGCAGGCGACCACCTCAGAGTTTTTTATGATCCTCTGAGCATTCGAAGTTCCAGACGCTTGGAAAAGCCCAGCGTTTGTGTGTTTTTCTATCTCTGGCTTGTGAAATAAATTTGAAAAACACTGCTGAGAAAAAAAGGGCCTTTATACGTTGCACCGTATAAAGCGCCTCTCTCTCGGGCCTTGATGTTTTTGCAGTGGGTCGTGAGGAAGTTTGGACCTTAATCTGGATTTTTTAAGAAGTTTTTATTCATCCAAAGAAGGCTGACTTAGCATGCACGCATTTGCTTCGCACTCGCAATGTTCCACTTTCACGTCTGGAAATCTTCACGTGCTGGCGGCTCAGCAGCTCCAAGCAGAGGACTCAGAGGTCCGGTGCCTTGCTCAAGGGCACTTATGCAGATTTAAGAGCTTTTCTATTCAAATTCTCCGTCCCAGATTGAAACCGCAGTGCCTCTGTGACCTCTGGACTGCCTTTTCCCCAAAGCGACTGAATGAAGGGACGAGCTGTGGAAAGTGTGTGCATGTGTGTGTGATGATGGTTGTGTGGTGGAAACTGAAGGTGGAAGGGAGGACAAGCAGACACAGAAAGAAAGAAAGAAATCTGCTTTTTCATAGTAAAAGTTAAAAGTAAAAAAAAAAGAGAAAAGGGAGGCTGCTGACTGAGTGCCAGTGAACGGGGGAAAAAAAAAGAAGCCAACTCCTAAGTGCCTCGGGGTGAGCGTGACTTATCGAAGCCTGCAAAGAGTATTGATACAGGAAAACGTGCTACGAGTCGGGCTTTGCTGACGGAGCCTTCGTGCGATTTTTCCAGTGAGGACAGATGGAGGCTTGCCGCTAAGGAGAACTTACTGGGAAGCCTGTGCAGTCCTGACGCAAGAGGGGCATAATTCCACATGTCACAGAGCATCAATAAATATGTTAAAATATTTAAACAGATTTCCCCTAATTACACCCCTCCTGACCTCTGGATGCGATGCTGCCTCTCGGCCGAACCACTTCAGGCTCGTGTTGAAACAACCGCAGATGTAATTCCTCACGTTGGGCGTCCAAGTTTGCCCGGGACGGTATTATACGGTGTACCACTTGACATGGATGGCAGTGCTCACCGGTTCAGCCGCCGCTTCCAAGGCAAACATAGTTCTACCCAGTGTGGCTAATGCTGCAGCCCATAACATTAGCTGAAGTGTCTAATGCTGAGGACAGACAGAGTGCAGCCACTAAGTAAGCTGGCTGCTGTCTCGGCTCGGTGTTTCGGGCTTGGCAGGTTTGAGGACAGCGGTGGAAAATGTACCCATAATTCCCTCCTAATGTTCCCTCTACCTCTTCATACACCGACTCCGCTGACAAAATGACTCATTTAGGGTAAAGTGTCCCTCTTTCCTCTTACCACCTTGTCTCACGATGGTGACAGTTCAAGCTTAATAGAATTAATAGAAGAGGAATCGCTCGCTCTAATTCTTACGCTGAACAAAAGGGGAAAAAAACTCAGAGCTTGGATATGCAGATTCATATAAACATTTTATTTTACATTCCTGCTTTTACCACTAATCCAATATATTTGTCAGACCGGCCTAAAACGCTGCGAGGATAACAAAATTTCACCTTCATGCGAGCCGAATTATGATTTGAATACTGCATTGTTCCTCACAGTACGACGCAGAGGCATCAAAGAGCAGGTTCATGCTTTGACTTTAAGAATACTGCAGTTGTAAACACCATGCCTCACCACACTCACTCACACATACACACAAACACTATCGAAATGATCGGTTTTTTCCTCTCGTCACAGACTTGAGTCATGCTCCCAGCGCTCCTTTGGGAACACTTCCCCGTCACAAGATCAAAAGTCGAATTGTGCGTGCAACGCGAGGCCCCGGCGCTCCAGCCAAATATTAAAAATGTCAACTTCCTGGCAAGTACCGATCACCTTTAATCATCATATTGTAGCGGCACTTTCCCCCTACAGGCTGGAGTAATTGTAGTGCTGCTGAGGCCTTCATGGCTGTTTGCAGCTGTGATATGAACACAATGCATGTAGTAATACCTTCTGAGCAAACTGTCATGTGTTGCTGTCTAGATAAAGCTCACAAATTCTCTTAGGGTCCCATTCCTGCTTTGGCCACCCATGCATGCTCTCCAGCAAGGTGCTGCTTTGACATTTTCACTGCCACATCTGTGAAAATGTCAGATGTTAAACGGGATAATCTCCAAATCCTTGGAATGTTTGCACTTAGTCTTTAGAAGGGGAGCTGTGGTTCCTGTTAAGACTTTGTGGGGTTGTTTGCAGCAGCTACTGTATATATGTGGGCTAATATACAGCAAGCTGGTCATTACATCATGACCACTGGGGTTTTGACTTGCCCAGTCGGAGCTTATTTTGCAATAATGACTGTCTTAGTGGACGTTAGCGGGCTGGTGCACAGCTACTCACTGTTGATCTGAAATAAAAGTCTCCTTTATTAATGATTTTCTCACACAATTAAGTCACCTCGTGCCAAAAAGTAGCTCAACATCTGGAGGCAGCACCCATAGGCAACACTGTAAAAGAAGTGTAGCTATAGAAAGATTTATGTACATACACCTTCTCAGTGGAGTTTACAGAAGCCCTGTGCTGTGATCAAGTATTTGCCTGTCCTGACTTTCTCAAAGTTTGATTGCATAACCTGCAGTTATTATAAAAAACACACACACACACGCACACACACTCGAACCACTGAGCCATAAAAGCCGTTAGCAGGATGGTGTTGAGCATAGTAAACTGTAAAAATGACTACATGCTGCTATGCCAAAGGCAGAAGAACCCTCCCAAAAATGGGGGTGAAGTGGGGCTGGTATAAAGAGTAAACAACTGCACTGTTAAAGTGTTACAGCCGGGCTTTCAGCGCCAAGTGCTACTCTGGAACGGAGACCTGGGAAAAAACGAGGCTCACACACACCCACACATAAAGGCACACACACACACACACACACACACACACACACACACACACACACACA
>NW_007577967.1:289160-298458 GCF_000690725.1 Stegastes partitus
AAAAAAGACCCGCTTTAATTTCTCACACATGTAAACCTGCAACATACATGTAGTGTATATATACACTGTAACTGGTAGCATAGAGTATATAAAGGTAAAGGCTGCAGTCCAAGTTCCTTGTAAGAGATTTTACAAGGAAGAAAACCTGCAGCAACCACAAAGTTTAACTTCCCAGCCTGTTTTGAAACAAACGTAGTGCGTTTGCTTCGAGCACATTGAGCCTTACTGAAACTGGACAAATGTGGAATTTTACAGATTTGCAAGATGATGAAACTTTGTGCAGAGCAGGACAAATAGAACCGTTTTGGCTTTTTCCCAGGACTCGTGCCAAACACTCTTGGAGCACCTGTTATCGGCTCATTAAAAGGCTCCTTATCAGCGCATATCATTACTATACATACGGGCCAGTCGGGACCTCCTCCGCCCTTCTAGTGCACTAGTAGGCCGTTATCACCCTATTTAATGCTGCTCTGTTATCACCTTATTTAATGATGGTGTAGATGTGATTTTATGCTCACAAGGAGGAGCAAAAGTGCACATTTGGAAGTTGGAATGAATAGACGAGGAACAAGTCAGCTGACTCCCACCCATAAACTTCAGTTCACGTCTTAACTTTTCATTTTAACTCAAGATTTTGCTGTTATCTGCTGCTTTTAAGTCAGTGTTTGGTTAAGTTTAGGCACCAACACTACTTGGTTAAGCTCAGGAAAGAATCATAGGTTTCTGCTGCTATGTTTCCGACAAAACTCCATTTATTCTACATGCACTTATTCAAACAAGTGCAAGATATCAGCATCAAGGTGGCTTTCTGTTTCAATCAATGACCAGAATGGATGATAATGCACCTACTGAGTAAACTAGAGCAGGTACATACCAGCCCATATGTATGGGAATTATATACGCTGATAATGGCCATTTAATGGGCTGAAAATGTCCAAATCTGGAGCATAAAGTCACCTGTGACTAGATCGACATAACTCCACTATGGAATTGGATGCCACTTGTTTCTTGTATCTGGTATAACATTACATTACCATCCTTTAGTATTGATATTTACACTTTTTTTATTCTATTGTCCTCAGTACAGTTTGTTCTGGTGAACAATTTCTACTCAGGCAAAGAAGCAAAGCAGAATCATTCAAAAGAGAAAAGATGGTGAACTGGTGCAGCTTCGCCATCCTCTGTTTCATTCGTCAGTAAATCTGTTTGGATCAGGTTAGCACATCCTGTCAAAATGTAACCCTGAACCTTTATGTTAAGCCTGTCTTGCAGTTATCAGGATCCGTCCAGCCGGACACCCGCTGTACATGCTGTGTTCCAGCAACCTTTACTCTGAGAGGGGGGGAGAGGAAGCGACTGCTGGGTGGGAGTGCAACCGCCGATCAAGATATCAGTCATCGAGTGGAGGTTTGTTGGATGTGGGAGAGGACATTACCTTTCAACCCAAAGGCCATATCTTTCTCTCACTCTGTCTCGTATGTGCTGAGGAAACACTGTAGTATTGACCAGCAGACAGCCAGAAGGCCTCCTGAGACCAGCCTTTCCTCCTCCTGCTCATTCAACACATCTGGGGAACAGCACAGAGATTGCAGAGCGGACTCAGCAGGACTGACCCTCATTTACTTTGGACTTAGTTTGCTACAGGTCAGCTGGTACATTCAGATTTTCCTCCTGGTGCTTCCAACAGACAGCTCCACCAGATATATGGAACTACAGCAAGATATCGAGCTCCATCAAATGTTCACAGTGTTATGGATCCTCTGCAGTAGGTATGAACTCTGTTTAAGCCCGTGAACAGTTCTGAATGTCTGGAAGCAGATCATGACCATACAGCATCTGCCAGCACGTAGCGAGGACTGGCTGAGAGAGACATTTCATGTTTCCCACACATCTAATACTGTCTGTCCGACAGCTTCTCCCTCTCCACCTCTCTGCGGTCTGGGCGATTGTATAACCCGTACTGTATATACTGCGGCCTGCGCCAGAAGATCCGTACCCCCTAAACGCTGTAACTCAAGCCTCCTCGAGACTAATGGCTCCTCTCAAGCGCACGGAAATTAATATCAACCAACACCGATCTGACAACAAAAAAGTGAAGAAGGGGCAGTGTTTTCTGCTGTTTTCCATGAAGTTACTCACGCTGATCCAGATGCTCCCGTGTAATTCACTCCGTGTGGACAGATGGATGAACTGATTGGCAGGGAGCGGGTGAAATGTTGGTCAAGAAGGGATACGCTCTCGAGAGGGGTCACAATAACTTCATACATCCCTTTTGGAAGATCATGTAAAGATGATTTCAGACAGGAGGCTCCCTCCCACTGATATCTGAGATTTAGCACTTTAATTAGGTTTGATTTTTGGCTCGGAGTGCATCTATCTTGGGTATCCTTGACATGAAGCACCTGGCAAACACAGCACCCACCTCCCAATCCCATAAGATCAGCCTGGCATATAGTTGTAGACCTCCACCCTCAATCCACTTCCTCTCCTTCTTCTCCTGCTCTCACGCTCTTTTAAAACTTATGGCTGGATGCCAACTGGAACCTACAGAGCAATATTTAGTTCCTTAAATCATGGCGCAAGGCAGTGTCCCTGACACAACTACTACTATTTCTCCTCTCCCTTCAGGCTCACACATTTCCTTCCCACCCTCATGATTTCCTTCCCCCCACATCCTCAACTCCCCACCCTCGAGGTATCTTACCTTCAGCTGTTCCCTCCGCAGGGCCAAACAGAGGGAGCCAGATGCAGAGAGAGATTAAGGTTTTAAACCTGAATGAGGTGCCTGCATCTGCTTTCAATCCAGTGGTTCCTACGTCCTAACTCCTACCATCCACATCTTCTTTGAATATTTAGGGAGAATAAAAGAAACAGTGCTGCCACTATCGGCAGCTTCGCTCTCCCTTCTGAGAGGTTTTCCCTCTGCTCAAATGATCTCAACCCTTCCCGGTTCCTCAAGGGTGGAATGACTTTTCTGCTCCAGTCAGGACAGAAGAGTCACTCTAGCGTTGCGGGCTACTCATCTTTTTGTGAAGTATCTTGCATCAGCCTCTCTACATGAATCACATCCTCTCCACTCACTCTAATTGCACTCAAATAATCTTTTCAATCTCTCTCGCTGGTCATTGTCTCCTGTGCATTTCATTACCAAGCGCTCCCGTCTGAATTTATCATTCCCTTCAAACTACTATTCAGTGCTACCAATAAAATGAGATTCTGAATCGTGCAATGATTAGTATTGTTTGTTAATATGATTCTTTTTTCATTGGATAGAGCATCACTGCTAATGAATGGGCTGCCTGGGTAGCCTCAAGGTCTAAAGAACCAAACATGGGCCGAAATGCCTTTGGTTTAACTTCCCTGCTTCCCATCTCTCCCATCCCATTTCCCTTCACTTCTGCTGAAGTAAAGGCATAGCATGGGTCCAAAATAGTACTACTAAACCAAGAAAAGAGGCTTTATGGGATTGGTCTCTGCTACAGATTTAGAGAAATCTTGAACATCATTTAGTTTCGCTGTGTTTTGGACACAAAGGTTCCATGCAAAACTGGCATGTGGGCATTTGTGCCGGAGTATGGAAATACAAAAGCCTCCTGTCTTGTATCTCCAAAGGGCAGCTGACTTTGGTCAGACATTGGCAAAGGCCTGTCAGCATGTGAACCCTGGTAGATCACAAGGAACCTCTTGTCTCCTCGTTATGACCACTACAATGAGTCTCTGCAGAAGTGGATACGCAAAATGAATTGTCTGTCCAGCCCGTCTTCATCGGGGATTTTGAAGGAAAACGTTTGCTCATTTTCTCAAACTTTCTGGACCGTTTATAAGCTTATACACGACCTGAACCCTTAAACTGTTGTTGAGGCGCTGACCTTCCAGTGTTGACACAGACAAAGATTGCCTGTGTGTGCAAATTTACCCCTCCACCATGTGAGGAGGGCAATTATCCATTAAGAAGATTACACCAAAAAATATGAGTCCTAAGAATGAGTGCTATTCATCAGCAGGAATACAAAAAGAAAGGTTCCCTGTTTGAGAGGGGTAAAAAAAAAAAAAAAAAAATCCCTGATTAGCCGACTCCCATTGGGTGTAAGTTAAAAAAAAAAAAAAAAAAATCCCTGATTAGCCGACTCCCATTGGGTGTAAGTTCTGGCAACGCTACTGTCCTCGTTGGAAAAGCAGCTCAACAAACCCTCCGCTTGTTTAAGTGACAACAATCAAGGCCGCGAGGTTGGGAGGGGGAAATGAGCAGAGTTCTAAAAAAGCCTCAGAGGATGCATCAACAAAAAACCCAAGGTTGTTAAGAGCTAGTATGAGCTTTCTCGTGGGAGGAACAACAACAGCAGCCAGTAAATAAAATCAAACTCCAATGTGTGTCGGGAGACTGATCCTGTGAGAAAGCTCGCTCTGATCTAAACAGCAGAGCTTTGTCGACCGTGCGGGGAGGCCGACGGAGAGAGGAAAGTGGAAGGGGAGGGTGGGATTAGACGTCAGCTTCCCATGACGCTGTTAAGGGCTGGTAGTTCATGTTTAACACTCATTAATGGCGGAGTTAACACACTTTACGGGCAAACATAATACAGTGGAATGGCAGAGGCAGCGAGGCCGTGATGTTGGGGCGGAAATGGTTTTTATATCATGGAGAGGTTCTTTTCACTTTGATGGAACGAGGCCCACCTGCAGCAGGAGTGTCTGAACAGCAGAGAGGCAACAGAGCACAAGTGTTTCCATCATATGTTTTAATGCACATGTTGAAGTATTGCATTGAAAAAAACCTGATGGAAAATTGTAAAACTCTTTAGAAAAAGTTCTGACATAGTGAATATTTACCTCATATAATAGATCAGCTATTTGTTTGTTGTCTTCCTCACAAAACACTAGCCGACAAGCTGAAAGAATAATTACAACTTTCCTGATTGGAAACATATTTCCATAAATGGAAAAAGTTTTTTTTTATTTTTTTTCCACAGCTGGCAGACTGGTTTGGTTTCTACTACTCTCCTCTACTCTCTGCATAACAGCCATGCATGACATAACCTACACCACCACTACACCGCCTCCAAAACAGTTAAATTGAAAAAAGCCTGATTCACATTTTCCTTTTTTAATTTTTTGCAACATTTCAAAAGTTCGCTTCGAGTTCACCTGACAAATCTATGGAAACCAGTGAAGTGCAGTCGGCCACTGTGGGATGGATGTGGGTCATTAAGGTTTGGCTTTCCAACGCATTAACCAATATTATAATCGGATGCACTTAAAAATCATGACTCTTTCCTTTTTCTGACCTATTTTTTTTTCTTCAGGTTGTGGTTTGAGTGTGTGTAAAACAGCTCCCTGCAGATGACCATGAAGTGTGATATATGACCCCAGCTATGGGCACACCAAACCTAAATGTCCATGGACAACACCTCTGAACATGGTGTGAACACGCAAACCACATGAAGACAGAACAACAGCGCCAAAGTCCAAATTCTTGCTCTACGACAGCAACATTTAAAAGCACAACCGCAAAGCTTCCCACTACTCAAAAAGTGCTTTATAATTTATATTACTGTAAAAGACCTCATTTCATTTCATTTTTATTGACACAGGCACACAGACATAGGCATGCACCCACAAGGCTCCAGTTGCAGCTTTTGCAACATGCAGTTTTACACTCCATTTACTGTTACCAAAAGGCCACGGACACATCAAATGCCGCCACAGTGCTCTACGAACCGGCCAGAGGTTAGAGGCGTCACGCTCCACTGAGTCAGTCTATGACCTCATGACTGCATTATGATCCCTGAGGCTGCCTCACCTTGCATTATCCTTCCGCAACTTCAACAGCTATATATATATATGGTGTATATGTAGTGTGTCCAGCATCATGCCAACACGGCCCTTATAGCTCGTCTTGTATTGCAGAATTACGACCTCCCAGATTCCATTATAATCATTTAAAAAAATTCATCATAAAGAAACGGTGCTGAAGCATGGCATATGGAGCCACCCATGTTCAACATGCAAGTACACTCGGCACTGTAGGGACATTTGAATAAACGTTGCAAAAAAAAAAAAAACACTCGCTCACAAACATACAGAAATATATGAGAAAACGGTAATGATTTCCATTTGGCATTTTATTGGCTGTTATATAAGGCTTCCACAGACACAAATGCAGAGAATAAGAAAAACCGACATGTCTGGATTGAAAAAAAAAAAGTGGAAAAATAATGAGAACATAGATGCTGGTTGTGGGTAATGATGAGTCTAAATGTGAGGGCTAACCGCTCCAAAAAAACATGTGTGCTCGCTCTGTTAAGCGCCCTGTAAAACCATATGCCAAGGGAGGGTACTGCAACAAACCACGACCCAAGCATCCCACCAGCTTTTCATCCAGACATCTGCGTCTGAGGCTTGGTTTGTGTTTTCTATTTATTTATCAAAAACACTGAACAGTCAGCCCTTAAATGAAACCCGAGCAGCCATGATTGATGCTCTTTTTCTGCAGCACTCTGTTTCACTTGCAGACTGTTGCAAACATTCACACCTGGGAGCTGCTAACTGCAACCGCAGGATTTTATTTATTTATTTTATTTTATTTTTTTACAGAGGAGTGTCAGTGAAGCAGGGGGAGATGAAGTCTGCCTAAATGCACCCGTCGAACTGGGAGATGAATGTTTTTCTCCTGTCAGGGTTTCCCCACATGGCATGGCATTTAAAATTGCAAACACTTGAACATGTCCCGTCAGCCCCTTAAAAACAAAAGGATCTTCTATTTTTCTCCAGACAAGGGAATCAGATGAGACTCTTCTACCCACTAGATAATAAAAACAACTTTAAAGGGCACATATGAAGCTGCAGAGGGGAGGGATCTGGAGAAGGTAAGCCCCTCCTACCAGAAAAACACATGCAAGGCCCAAAGACAGTCAAGCTAACAGTCAACATTCATTTAAGGCTTCACTAGAGGTTTGCTCTGCTAAACAAAAGTCCTTCTATCACCCCCACCATCAGGGGACTGTGTTGCTTTATCCACTATCTCACCTTAAAGCCCTGTGATTGGCTGAAATCTCTTGCCAAAGGCTAAAGGCTGAAACAGAGACAAGAGGAGATGTGGGAGTCTAGTTTCCTCTTAGACCACTTCGATTGCAATATGCATAAGTTTATTATGGAATATTGGCTCCATCCATCCATCATCTATACACCGCTTAATCTTCACTAGGGTCATGGGGGGCTGGAGTCTATCCCAGCTGACTCAGGGTGAAGGCAGGTTCACCTGGACAGGTCACCAGTCTATCACAGGGCTACACTTAGAGACAGACAACCAAGCACACTCACATTCACACCTACGGACAATTTACAATCACCAATTAACCTCAGCATGTTTTTGGACATTGTGGGAGGAAGCTGGAGAACCCGGAGAGAACCCACGTTGCACGGGGAGAACATGGAGACTCCACGCAGAAAGATCCCGGTGCCCCCACCAGGACGCAAACCGGCAACCTTCTTACTGCGAGGCAACAGTGCTACCAACTGCACCACCTTGCAGCCCGGAATATTGGCTCAATAATGCAAAATTAAATTGCCTACCCAACCTTTAATGCACTTTATTGTGATGTGTTAGATTGTCATAGTACTGCTACCAAACCATATTGTAGCTTAACACAACATGAAATACCTGGATGAGATGTTTACCACTGGACTTACATTTTATTAATAAAGTACCTCTAGAGACTGAGAGAATTTTATGATGGTTACTGTTAATAGTTTTCAAAAACATATCTGTAAATGGATCAAATTTCTGACAATATTTCAAAAAAAGGTATAAATAGAAAATAAAAAAAAGCAATCCTTTATCCCATCTAGCCTCCACATAAAACTGTACAAAACTGTTTAGTCACTGTTGCTCCCCCTCGCACCCCTCTTCCTCCTAGATGTGTCGGAAGTGCCAAGAATCCCAGTAATTCTGTTGATAGTAAGCGATCCACCGCCGCTGCTGTGTAATCCGTGAGTCAATACCACAGAGACCACTCACTTGACTCATAACATCAGTGCATGCCTGGAAACGACACACACACACACACACACGGAGCGCTGACCCGGGTTAGAACGTGTTAAAGGACGTGTTATCGTTCCCTGTCGGTCGGACACTTCTGACACCGGCGGTTGCAGGTTTACCGGATGTTTCCTCGCAGTCACGGGTTGATTCGGTGCAGACACACGGCGAAGATAAAGGAGTGATTGAAGGAGAAGAGAAGAGAAAGTGACCTATTGGTTCAGTGGAGGAAAGGTTATCTGTGACAGCTGGAGAGACGCAACTGGGCCAGGTGTGCGTTAACTCTCTCCTGCTGCTTTTCTCATTAAAACATGTCACAGAGGAAAGGATATGCTGAGAAAGGTGGAGGAAAAGATGCAAAGGAAAGGATGGGGAAAAAAAAGAAAAGAAGCATATGACAAAGAGAGTATTTGGGGTGGGGGGTTTCGTGTGAGGGTGTGAGGTGGAGAGGTGGTAAAGGTCAAAGGAAAATACCAGTAAGTGAGTTGGAGGGGCTGGAATAAGAGAAAGGCTCCAGTCAGGAGAGACAGAAAAAAAAAAAACCAGGACTGAGAGAAGGAATGCTGGGAATGGGAAAGAGCAGAAAGACAGTGACAGCAGACGGAGTGGAAAACAGAATTGCTGGGAAGATGTGAAAAGGAGGGATTGACGGAGGATAAAGGAAGGAGAGGAAAGAAAACAGAGCAGACGGAGGGAGCGCTGACAGACGGCTGAAGAGAGACAAATGGTGGAAATCTGAGGTGAAGGTAAAGATGATCCACATTCGAAACATTCAAAACATCACGTGCGTGTGTTTTTGTGTGCGTCTCTCCACTGACCTACAGTAACCTTTACCCGTTGGCATCATGTGTGGATGATACAGACTTGTTACTCTATGAAGGTTTGACAACAAACCCTGATGATTGCACTCCTGAAGCATTGTCGGTTGCTAAAATAAAGAATCAAAAATGATGCAGCAGAACCAGATATATGTATTTTTTCCTCACATTTTTCATCTCTGTCAAAAACCTGACATTAAACATCACCCATAATGCAACCTGACCACAGTTCAGTCAGATGTGAGCATGTCATGCTAACAGCAGTTTGCCTTCAGCCTGTATCCTTAAGAAGAGATGTGGAGCAGGTTCACAGAGTTCACTTCTTTTCAACTTCATACCTCAACATTTTATTTGATCGGCAAACCAAAGCAGAAACAAAATTTTCTTCATATGGATTACTAGAAGTCTGCAAACTGAAATTAAGGTGTCACATTGGTGGAGTTTT
>NW_007577967.1:298478-340651 GCF_000690725.1 Stegastes partitus
CCAGATGTGACACTACAGGTCATATATCGTCATAGTCATAGTAGTACCCTTAAGATGATTCTTCTCCTAACACGTTCAACTAAGTCATATTATTTTATCTTATATTGCATTTAGGATGTACAGTTGTGACTTGATAATCTGACCCTTCACAATCCAAAAACCTTGCTATCCAACAGGTTTTTACGAAAAACAAACAGAACCCATTATGAACAGCCTTAACATACCGACAGCCTTGGATTCTGACTCTGACATGACATTTTATGTCACCAATCAGGATAACGGCGTATTATCTGACTGAACAATCCCACAGATTGGCTACGTTCACACTGCAGGACTTAATGCTACATTCAGATTTTTTTGTGAAATCTGATTTTTTTGCGAATTTGTTCGCATTTCCAGTTCAATGCGACTTGTATGTGATCTGCTGTGTGAACTTCATACGACCCAAAAGTGTCCTGCATGCACAGAAGAGGACACGACGATGTCACACACAGCGAGCATGCTCAGTGTTTACGGAAGTAAACAGAAGTGTGACCGCCAACTAAACCGACATCAGCAGCCAAGTACTTCCTGTGTGTTCCGGCCACTTCCACCCCCGGGGTGCGGTCCAACAGGGTGGAAGTGGCCGGAACGTGCACAATCGCACCGGTCTATTGGGTGTGAAATCCAGCAATGCGTAGTGTTCTAACAATACACTAGTTATTATAACTATAAACAATGAATATTAACAACAAATCACCCTTCAAGCATCAAGCCCTCCTTTTCATATTCTGTTTGCACTATTCTCTTTTGTTTGCACTATTTCTTATATTTATATGTACATTCTCCTGTCTCGTATGCATGTATCTCTGTGTTAACAACAATGTGAATTTCTCCACTGTGAGATAAATAAAGGCATATCTTATCTTATCTTGTATCTTGACCTCCGTCTTGACAATCTGACAGCCTTGCTATCTGACATAAAAGAAGGTTTTACATTTAGAGTCTGATTATCAAGTCACGACTGTATAAATTGCTAAATAAAAAGGCAAGTTAATGATAAAAATGTGACAGCTGTCAGTGAGCCCAGGATCCACAGGGTAGTTTCCAGCGTTGTCCAGACTGCGATCTCACTTTGTTGGCAACTACAATATCTCTCCTGATCAATGCTCCCTATCCAGAGACCATCTTGTCAGTTTATGTGTGTATATATACAGATGTAAACATCAGATCCGTCTGTCATCATGCATTCACGCTACAACAGAACCAGCCAGTTACCAGAGAATTTATTATTTGTTGCCACATCTGACAAAACACAAAGTCAAAACATATGAATTCTTTGAAGATGGAGTGAACGTTCTGCAGGACTTTGAGAAACATGCAGTCGCTCTTCAGTGGTAGCTTCTGTTTAGAGATACAGTCCAACGTTGAAAACTCTGCAATTCCTAAAGACTCTGATCAAGTTTTTACCTTGTCAACATGTCCACATGGTGTTTTTTATATGCTGAAAGACACATCATAAGTGAAATAAGTAGTCAACGCCATGCCTGAGAGGTTTCGTCTTGAAACCACAACTTACAGCTAGAACCGTGGAGCTTTCTGTAGCTTTCTGTAGGGTTCTGGTTTGGAAAATTGAATTACTGCAATATTACAACATGAGAATGTGCAGTGCTGGATTGTTTGAAGCTTTGATTGTACTCCCATGTGGATGTGCACATGGTCAGTTGCAGACAACACATACTTATAGCTGTTGTTATATTACTTTTTAGTCTGCTAAGAGTCTGCTTCAAGGACCTCTTTGGACTCCGTGCATCAACGTGAGCTGCCGCGCACGCAAACTGTAGCTAACACCTACGGAGGAGTCAGCAAAGACTCTTGCGAACTTGGCCGGATGACAACATTTACATTACATGAACTTGAGCACATCTTTTCGCAGATGTGGAAAGTGTAACACTGGCCTTACAGTGCTTGAGCAGAATCACAGGTGAGCAGGTGTGCTCAGGCTGCAGCAAGTAGAGCGGGGTGAGTGGAGAAAGCTGCAGGAATACCACATCTATGCATCCTAACGGAGGCAACGATGTGGAGTTACTAAGACATTTTAAAGCATGACGGGATTCAAAAAAACGTCTGAATATGTAACTCTGATGACGAGTCTTTAGGAGCTTAATCGATGCCAGGAGAAGATTTTAAGCGAGAATATTAGTATCAGATACACGCACTGCATATAACGCAAAACATGTAGGAAAAATGTTCCTCTAATGCATGCTTCTCCGCTTTTCTTCTTCTCTGACATTAAACAACAAACAAGTGAGCCGTTCCTCTGTTGGATCATTTAGCGAGGCTAACTTTGAACTAAGCGAAGGCCTGCAGCGACTGTGTGGGTGCATGTATGGTAGCGCATAACCAGCCTTTGCACGAGAGCAGGGTATAAACTTTCTTTAGAGACTCCCTTTTTTTTTTTTTTCTGCATCCAATCAGTACCATGATGCCTCACACACACACACACACACACACACACACACACACACACAAGAAACCGAGTGAAAAAACATGAGAGAGACCTCAAAATGTGATGGGACAATAACAGGGCAGTGGGAGCCTGAGCGTGCTTTAATCTCAGTTATTTATTGAATTGTGGAGCCTCGAGCGATGCATATTATTACGAGGCCTCAGGCAGGTGCGATGTAAAATGTCAAGTCATTTATTCAAGTTAGGGTCAACCTGAGGTCAGAATAACCAACTGACAATTAGAAAAGAAATTCCAATTTGCTCATTCCTATCTGGTAAACATGAACGACTCGGCCATCCTTCACCAATATCTTTTGAAAAAGAGCGCCGCACTGCTCCCATTATGAACTTGTTTTGCAGTGAGACTTATTTTTCTTGCTGTTTTGGAGCGAACGCTATGACTGTACTTCCAGGGGAGGGTATTTTTAACCGGTGTGGCTGTACTGTAAACACCAGCCGCTCTGTGTGTTCTCACTCCAAGATTTAAACACCGCGGCCGACAGCAGCCTCCCAGCGGCACGGAAGGCAATGAAATACTGTGTGTAAGACAAAAAGCACAGAAAGAGGGAGGGAAAGAGAGCGTTGGAAAGCATAATATTGTCTCAAATATTTTCCCAATTTCGACCCAAGGGTCATTAAGAAATCTCAGCAGTGTGGGGGGAAATGCTGCAGGAACGGACTGATGTGAAAAAATGCGAGCGAATCCCATCAGCAGGCAGTTATTCAGCTGCGACATATGCTAAGATGATCAGATTTTCTTTGACATTTCTGGGCTTAATTTGATAATCTTATGGTTCAAAATCATGTGTTAGACCAAAAATCACTGCCATATTTCCAACTTGGATCAGGAGAGGCGAGCTGGGGTGCACTCCCCTGTTAACACATTATTTCTGATTGGCTGAACAGACCACAGACTTGTTGACCTTCAGCTGCGGCGCTGCCACAGTTGCAGGGGCAAACTCCTGCAGAGCGGCAGCGAAAACACTGCGACGATGATGAAAACCTGCAGCAACAAACACGGGCTGCATTCTTTTGTAAGTCGTTTTTTAACCGAGGCAAATTTTGGTGCCGTGTCGCCTGTCATTTCATACCAAAGTTGCGGTTTTTGCTTTAAAAAAAAAAATGTATTTAGAATGAAAGAAAGCCTAAAAGCCACTCAGGTCTCAGCGCTTTGAAGAGTCTGACCTTGCTGGTCTGGAAGATGTGCAAATATAGCAGCGCTGCTCGTCCTGCTCGTTAGCATTCACACCTCCTGCACAACTTCTCTTCCAGATATGGAGTTCGGCACACGGCGACTGAGACCACCCATGACTTGAGAGTGTTCAGACACCCCCCCAGAACCAGTCTCACCCTCCCTCGGCTGGAACAAGCTGGCCCCCTGTGTTCTCTCTGTTGTTGCAGCAGCGTCAGAGACACTCGAAGGGGAAGAGCTGAGTCGGAAAGTCAGCGAGCGCATGTATGTATCACTGGTTTTTCATAGATTAAGTCGACCAGTGCACAGCGATCCACTTCTGAAATTCTCTAATACGCCACAGACTTCCTATTCATTCCCCCCTTTACATCACACCAAAGGCAGATATCACAGTAATGGAGCTAATGAATACAAATCTAGTGATTGTCGCTGCAGTCATAAGAGCATTTTGTTCTCAAGATATGAAAATAATAAATTAGCGTGAATAGTTTTATGTGCAAATCGCATTTTGCTGCACAGATTAGATTCATTTTTCTTTTATTCATCACATAAACTGGATTAGCGGTGGCAGGTGACTAAAAAATTCATGTGGATTGCTTGTTCACTTAATGTGGTAATGATTCTATTTTCATGCTAACAAAGACACTGCCGGGTGGAAGAGCGGTACTAAAAACAGAAAAGAGGACGGCATCAGGCCCACCCAGAGACACAGGGAGGTGTGTTTACATTCTGCTCACTCACTCAAACCCGCCGGACCCCGACATTATCCCCTGAAGCGCTCCACCTTTACTTTCCCACTTTGAACCCACCCATATTGTTGCCTAGAGGTTTGTCAGGAGATGCGGCAAACGAGAGAAAAAATATACAACAACGGATCCTGATTATTCAGCTCAGCCCTCAGTGTACACAGCGCACACACACACAGGATCAACAGGATGTTTTTTTTTGTCCCTTAAGTGGGTGAGTGTGTCTGGCACTCGTCTGCACTTCCGGCAAACACTTGTGTGTATTTTCCAGGATAACATTTCAGGCGCATCAGAGGCCAGCAAAAATAGCAGCCTGTAACGGTCACAGCTTGTGTATACAATGAGTCGCACTGCTGAGATAAAGACACACAGGGTGCACTGAGAGCAGAGGACTTTAGAATACAGTAGGTACTCGTGGTACAGCAAATACTCCCTGAGCACATTTATTCTTTAGTTCGCTCCAGTCCTGACCTCTTTGTTAAAGGTCACGGATGCTCATAAGCGAACGAAACTTAAGTTCTGAAACACAAAGGCGTGAACAGACACATCTTGTAGATTAATCTCATAAGCTCCCACGCAATTCTTCAAGGATGAATAAAGATAAATTCAATCAACATCATTTCTTCTTCTCCCCACAGAAGATTTAATGAAAGAGTGTGATGCAATTTTCTGTTTTTACCTCAAAAAGAAACTCCAAATTACCCTTTAAATAAGTCCCTGGGCTGTGTGAGTTGGACAGCCGCCAAAACTCTTGATGCACGAGATAATTCCCTATCAGTGGTGGCGACGCTGACACTTCATTAAAGCCGAGTCGACTCAGATAAGCTCTTCATTCCAGCCTGTCATCCCGCTGTGCCACAGGCAGTGACTGATGTGAACTGTCAGCGGCGAGTACAACAGGAAGAGCAGACGTCTTCCCTTGTTCCCGTCTCCTGAACGGGAGTCCTTGACGGGCCAAAATCATACATAGATTAAGACGGGAGGCCTCGGAGGAGTGCAGGTGTTGCACAACAACACCTGTTAATGTTTTGTGAGATGAACATTAGTTCTGGAAGCTTCCTCGGGAGCCCATAGCTGCACAGGGTGCCAAAATACAAACTAAAGCAAAGGCTGCCAAATTGGCTCATTTTAGGTGTATATGATGCCATTAGGATGCATCTTTCAGGAGGCAGCGTTTTTAGTGATTTCAGCACAGAAGGCACTAAGAGGAATGGTACAGCAGGTTCTCACAGCGAGACACTGTCACTGAAGGTCTGTCTGATGGAAAAACCAACCAGTAATATGAACTTGAGAACTATAGCACACATATACAAGCAGTTAAGTCGATTATACTAATCACTAGATTAAACATACTTGTCTGATTCAGTCAGTCCTGTTGTCCAAAAACTACAACTAAACTGAATTCTCAATTACGTTTTGATGGAAATACATTTTCTGTCAGATTTGAACATATATACTGCAAATATGTGTCAAATCACCATCCATCTATCCATTATCTATACACAGCTTAATCCTCACTAGGGTCATGGGGGGCTGGAGTCTATCCCAGCTGACTCAGGGTGAAGGCAGGTTCACCTGGACAGGTCACCAGTCTATCACAGGGCTACACTTAGAGACAGACAACCAAGCACACTCACATTCACACTTACGGACAATTTAGAATCACCAATTAACCTCAACATGTTTTTGGACTGTGTGGGAGGAAGCTGGAGAACCCGGAGAGAACCCACGCTGCACGGGGAGAACATGGAGACTCCACGCAGAAAGATCCCACCGGGACACGAACCGGCGACCTTCTTGCTGCGAGGCAACAGTGCTACCAACTGCGCCACCTTGCAGCCTCAAATCACCATCTGTTTGATTTATTTTATGCTTTTCTGTTGCTCCTTTTCAGCCAACCAATCATATTTTAGATGTGACTCATGATCTAGTAAACAGAGGAGAAGCTTCAAGCATGTTTGACCAAAAACTTCTGGTGACTAAACTGAAAGAAAGAGTGAATAAGTAAAAGGAAGCAACGAGTTAAAACAAAACTTAAGTCTGTGAATAATGGTCCTGTAAACCCGGCTCTACTGGATGAACATCCTGTCGCTGCCTCCGTCCTCCCATCCTGCTTCTTCACGTGGACAGTGTGACTCCTTCACACTAGAAGCTTATCCCACTATGTTGTGGTTTTACCTTTCAGATAGGAAATACATTTCACGATGTAAATGAGAATGAAGTTTAGCTGTATTTTTGGGAAACAAGGTTGGATTAAGTATGTTCAATCAAAATGTGCTGACTGTCTTGTTTCTCTATCAGCGGCAAAACTACAATATGTTCAGAAAACTCAGACTTCCATGACGTTGGTCTACGCGTGTGCTTCATGTGGACGGTAATAAACAGCAACTGTCTGCACAGACTTGCAAAAACAACTTGAGGACACTCCTCTGAAATTAGGTGTAGTCTATTGTGCGGCAGATCCGCCAGGGATTATCCACCGCACAATAAATACAGACTGAATTAATGCAGCTGAGATTAGCCGCAACCGATACTGAACAGCATCCAAAATTAACCTTGTCTGAGAAGCTTAATTGTGCCCTTTACACACCATTACACACTCCGCTAGCAACAGTTGTGTGCATTGGCTCTCGCAGATGGAGCCTGACTGCAGCAGTCGCTCAGTAAGCTCTGACACTTCTTCTTCCATAAATGTTAAACCTCTCAACCCAAACACAGCGAAGGGCCTCCAGCTTTAGGCTGGATTTGTTCGAGGGGAGCTCGTCTTAAGATTCGCTCGGGTTTCCTCCTCGGCTTTTCTCGAAACAACATCAGGCTGCCGTCTTCTACAAACAGCACACCAATGAAAAAAGAAAAAAAAAATCCCTTCTTCCTCTCTGCTTTGCGCTTAACCCTCTTGTTTATTTTTCTAGCACTTGTGTCATGATCATTCTGTACAAGTCAGAGTTTTGTCAGGGTTCTGTGATGCTCAGTCTTCTGGCTGCTTATAATTTGGGATCCTATTACACTGTTATGCTTACTGCATGACAGCCACAATAAAACAACACACAAGTAATTATTAACGCGCCGTGGCTCAAATCCTCGTCTTACCAACCTCTTAACTGACCAGAAAGGTGGAAATTTCCACCACAAGTACCTGAAATGGTGAAAAATAGCTCCAACTTTGGGAAACACCTCCCAGGTTCGGATGTGTTTGACCTCGGGCAAACAAGCCAACACATGCTGGCACTATTGTACATGTGGAGGTGAGGGATGCATTTGCACAAACAAGCATGCAGTCATGCTTTGCACATGTGCACACACACAATCCTACACTTGATCCTGCCTGATAATAGGACTCCAAACCAAACAAGAAGTGTTGGTTAATGTGAAGGAGTAATGACAGCGTTTACTCCACCTTCTCCCCAGTTTTTTTCCTCCTCTGAGAGCCTGGAGAGTAAAGCTCTTAAGGAACTATACAACACAATTAGACAGACTAATTACCCCCTCCATACCACCCATTCCTTACCCACACTGACAGGCTGGGGCAGGCAGCAGATTTCTGCCTGCCTACGAGCCTCCAGTAGTATGGTTGCACAGTTCAAGCAATTTAGCTGATGCTCAGTCCATTAGAGGGTCAAGTCCTACAAACCACCAACAATAAGGAGAGCAAAGGTCAGAGGCGCAGCACGCTGGCGGCGTATCTGTTACAGAAGAGCTCGACATAAACGGCAAATAAATTAAAAGAAAAAGCCAAACACACAAGCTTGAGTAGGAATATGTGGGGAAGCCTGGAGAAGGTTTCAGAGTCTGATGAGAAATGGATAATGACACAAGTCACTTTAAATGGATCCAGAATGGAGTGTTTTTTTTAAAGAATCCTGTTGCGCTAACAAGCTGAAAGTCAAGCCGAAGTTGCCAGTTCAGCAGCAGGTTAATGATGAAATACCCGGCCGCCCCCTTCGGAGTTGCCCTGCAGGCGGTTTGGACTCAGTCACAGACACGCTGGGAGGATTTAAAGGCAGGGGAGCGCTGACCCGCACTTTGATGTCTCCTGCCCATGTTTCCTCTGTGTCACGAGGAAAATCAGCAGCTTTGTTCAGTATCACAAGTCTGCGAGCCAAAAAAAGGATCAGGGTTAAGGAGAGTTTTTTATTTTTTTTTAATCTGCACGTCAGGAAGTCTTGAAACGGTAGAAAGAAACAACTGCCGGTGGAGGAGGAGGAGAGGTGGAGGAGAGGAGATCAACTGGCCAAACAGGAAAGTTTCAGTTTGTGCTCTGACAGCTCTGGATGTGGGATGGGCTGAAGCGCTGCTCGAACTGTTTGGCGGGGAGTTTTGAAAACTCCTTCCTCCTCTTGGACGGATCAACTCCGCCTTCTCTGCTGCAGCCTGAGCCAAGCGTTGCTGCATTAAGGAGAGAACTTGGCACAGGTCGGGTTCAGTATGGTGAACCACTTAACAGCAATCTCTGAGCATTTATTAAACCATATGCAACATTTTGACTCTCATTGGGGGTATTATGAATGGAGCACCGGTAATCGAGTTGAAATATTACCCTTCAAGGGAGACAGAATGGAGAAAGCGTATTCTGACCATGTTCTCCTAATCTTTGCTTCTCAGGTAGCACCTATTACTGCAGCCACGGTTCACTTCCCAGGTAGGGATCTTAATAGTCCTGCCTGAACACTTGAGCGCACACAGTTGAACCTCTCCACTCTGCTGCCACTGACACACATGCACCGATTTGCAAAGTATGTGCAGACTAAACGGGCAGCAGGATGAGGTAATACTCTACCAGCGATACATTACTCATCTAGTTTCCCCTCTGAGCTGATGACCAGAAACCAGCGACATCATCTCACCGTAGCACACATGACTCATCGCTCACACAACAGACACCTGCTCCCACCAACAGCAGAGAAAGACAGCAGAGAAAGAGAGTCTGACACTGCTGCCTTCTTTCATCCTGACACCTGTGGAGCGCCACCATGCTTCCTGCTCTCACAGATGCATCAGACAGATACGCAGCAGGAGTCGGTCCGGCTCCACTAACCTTGCAGATCTTGCTCTCCTCCGTCTCGGCTCTGGACTTCACTTCGGGTGTCCTCTCCTGCTGGTACTCGGACTTGATTGACAGCTGGCAGGAGAGCCCCGGGGTGCCCTCGCTTGCCCTGAGCTCCTGCTGCCGGGCCATGTAGCCCTGCGAGGTGGCCGCCCTGACCGCACTGGGGATGGGGAGAGCGGTGTGCACCGGCTTGGTGCCCACCGCCGAGGGTTGCCTGAGCTTGGAAGCTACGCCAACTACCGGCATGGTACTTCCCAGGCAACAAAAAAATAACAACACAGGAGTGGGAGTGAGGTCCAAAAAGAACTGTGATGAAAAGGAGTCTGCAGTGTCTCCTACTGATGTCTGGCACAAGAAGGGAAGGAAAAACTGAATAAAAAAAAAAAGAAAAAGAAAAAAAAAAACAGCAGCTGCCTCTCAGACTGAGAGGAAAGCAACTGCGCTCATTCTGTAGCCTACAGCAAGCAGGACTCACAGAAACTGAGAAGGCTTCTCCTTCCTCCCGTCCTCTCCCTCCTCCATCTCCTCCCACAAGCAGCACTGCTCCCTCCCCCTTCCTTCACTCTCTCTCTCTCTCTCTGCCTCGCTCACCGTCACAAGTGGACCACAAAGGCAGCCAAAACAGTTCAAGGGGGCGTGAACTCCTCTGGAAGGTATAACCAGCACTCGGCAAAACCGTGATTACAGAGACCTGGCCGTGTGTGTGTGTGTGTGTGTGTGTGTGTGTGTGTGTGTGTGTGTGCTTCCCTACACAACTGTCAAAACAGCTCTGTTTCTGGGTCCCTCTCTTCTCATGCTAACGATGAACACTAGAAATAGACGTCCTCTCTCTCTCTCTTTCTGTCTACATCTGGAGCTGCCCCTCCCGTTGATGAGAAAAATAGTAAAAATGTGAGAGGGGAAAAAGCCCTGAGAGTCATACATAATGAGGAAATCTAAAAACAGAACGTTTAAGAGTTGACATCGGAAAGGGAGAATTCCTGTACGAGCAGCCGTTGGAAACCGTCACAGTTGGATTGGTAAGAAAAAAAAGTTTTTTTGTTTTTTTTTTGGTGACTTTTACTCAGGTAGCCGACTGAAGCTCTGCTCCTACTCCACCGGTTTCCTATCCAAAGCTCTCAGCCATACTCACTGTTCCCTTTCTTGTAGTCTTCCTGAATGGAAACAATGAAACCAACAAACCAGCATCAACATCATCAGGAGCAAAATGTGCTGCAGAAATACATCCACTTGTCATTTTGAACTAATTGATTGAATATTCATGATTATATTATGCAGTCACACTTTTTTCTTTATGTTCATGACTCACTTTAAGTAGGCGCCACAAGTCTGGAGCCAGAAATTTGTCAACAGTGGCTGGAAACCTTTGGTCAAACGCAGACTGACATATTAGGTTAAAGCCTTCTGACAGCTCTCTCTCCGATTATACAAAACAGCACACAGAACTGGGTAAATATTTTCATGCACTCAAATGAAAGCGAATACGCTTTCAAAAATGCAATGAATATTATTTATCTATTAGCTTTAATATGACAAACAGGTTAAGTGAGGTAAAATTCAAACGGATACCTTGCTGTTAATACTGCACCTATTCTCCTCTGGCACATGAACATAGTTTTTTAAGTACTTGGCAGATGAGTTGTTCCAAACCTCCTGGAGATCCAGTTTGCTGGTGTGTCCTTATGCAATCCCAGACCGGCTGCATGATGTTGAGCTCGAGCCTCGAGGCCGAACCACCTGCTGCAGGACTCCTTGTTCTTTTCGTCGCTGGAGTCACTGCAGTTCTCTACGACTATGGCTGTAGGTTTGAGGACTGTTTTTCATGTTGTGTAATGAATGTGGGACTAATCCTAACCCTCCTTGAGGGTCTTGTGTGTGATCAGTAAGAATCTAAACATCCATCCATCATCTATACACCGCTTAATCCTCACTGGGGTCATGAGGGGCTGGAGCCTATCCCAGCTGACTCAGGGTGAAGGCAGGTTCACCTGGACAGGTCACCAGTCTATCACAGGGCTACACTTAGAGACAGACAGTGAATGGTGAAGCACATTCACACCTACGGATAATTTAGAATCACCAATTAAGGTGATTATTAAGGTAATTACTCCCAGGCGTCCTAATCGGGACGTGAACCGGTGATCTTCCAACTGTGAGACGATGGTGCGAACCACCGAGTCACCATGCAGCCCAATCAATATGATTCAAAGTAGGAGTCAAACTGTCTTTTCCAGGTCTGATACCTCGACCAATTATTAGAAATCAACGAGAACAAAAAGTCATATTTGAAAACAGTAGACATTTGCAGTGAAAATGATTTTTAAAATTGTATTTCTTTACTATCATTCCTGTTCAGCCGACCAATCATACATCAGATTTGGCAGAACTCATCACCCTGGTAACCAGAATATGGAGGACAAGCTTCAAATATGCGGTGAAAGAATTGTATTCTGACCAAAACCAAGTAGTTTATACCAAAACCTAACCAAAAACTGAGTGAACTTTCTGTTAACTTATGCTTCCATTCCTCCCTTCTATGTCTTTATATTGATTTTGAGTTCTGTCTGTTTAGCTGTTACTGATTATTGTATATTTTTTGCTATAATGTACAGCTGGCAGCTGATGTCCACTAAAACATCCTCAAAGGCGACTTATTACTTTAATGCATTAAAAAAGAAATAGCAAAAAAAATGGCAATAGTATAAAACAAACTACAATGCAGCAACAGCTACAATTGCTCACGAAAGTGGTTTCAGCCTGCTGGTAATAAGAACCAGAGGCAGCATCAGTGTCCAGTGAGTCTCAGTGATGTGAACAGCAGGAGACTGACAAACATGAAAACCACAGCAAAATGAAAACAAACTCTCATTTTCCTTCAAAAAAAAAAAAAAGACCCCATCATTTAGTCATATTAGATATTAAGTGTCTCCAAGTGTTTCCTTATGATTGTCTTGTTGTGTTGAAAGCATTGTTCTCCGGCCAGATGGTTTCAGCAAGAGTTTAGCGTTACACTGTATTAATTGAGTGTAGTTTGTAACATAGCAGAGAAGACTGACAGCAGGGTTAACGCAGGACAGATACAAATCTGCGTGTGAGGGATTTCTTCAAAGGCTACAACTGTTTGCGGCACTGGGACTGTATCAAACGTGTGGCTGGTCGGTGACAGACGGATGAGCCGCGCTGCATTTGGAGTGCATTAAGAAGACACAATATGACATGTAATTTTTTCCCCCCTTCTCTAAAGGATCAGTGAGGGACATAAAAGGGAGTGAAAGTTTCATACGGAAAAGCTGCATCTGGTTCAGTTTAGGGAGGCGAGGAGATGTGCTGGAGTCAGAGGGGCACGTTGCGGTGTCAGGGCAAACCGGAACTTTTTAACACGCTGTTGTCCAATAAAAAAAGAGCAGGGGAGGGGAGGGGAAGCAAACACAGGCCTTGTCTCACAAACGGTACCACAAAAATGATATACAAGGATAAATACATTTCTGAAAGGTACTGTGACTCTGACTTGTACAACTAGAAGATCACATCGAAGGATGAGAAATTCCTCGCAGGAACCTGTTAAGACTGGTCTGATTATTTTACACACCACTGCTTCCTCTTCTACTCACTTTCATACAGCTTCAGTGCTTTTGACAGTCAATTGCCTTAATAGGGACGCTGCTTCCCCCAGCCCAGAATAGCACCAGCTACTCCAACATGTTTTCAATCATGCACCAGGGGCTATCATGACAAGCCTAAAACAACAGGATACCACGTGAATGAGTGGCACGGGTCCAAATCCGAGTCCGACTGCTGCTGCCTGCCGAGTTGCACGAATTGGAGCTCACTTGGCGGGCATTCAACTTCCCAGGACAGCCTGGAACTGTCGGGAAACCCGTCTCTGACGAGGTCTCTTCCCGGGAGTGCTGAGCTGAGACAAGCTCACACCGAAACCTCAGAGAGATCTTAAGAAAACCTCTCGCTTCCCCCCCCCGTTTTTCTTCCCTTAGTTTTTGGAGATAATCACCTTACGCTGCAAAATAGCGTCCCGGTGGGAGTTAGAGCGTCTCAGCTACCTGCAGGTAAAAAGGCTGCTGCTGTAATATAGTGCTGAAAGTTCCTCATTCAACAAGAGTGAAGCGTTCCAAAGTCAACATCAGCTAAGCAGATCTCAGGTTAACTTCCATCCGCACACACCGAGTCGGGCAGGTCAGCGCCCTGATGTTTGGCTACCAGGGCCGACCGCTTCTCTAAATATAGTGTAACAGCCAACTACAGTATGTCACGGCTGAGAAGTGGAGAGATGTTGAAAAAAAAAAAAAAAAGGGATATTAAATGCCCATATTATATGATGAATTGCTCAAGTTTTGAAATCATCTTTCAGTCATATTTCAAAATAAGTGGCAGCGAGACTGTAAAGCAAAGAACGGCACTCCAGACCACCAGATGAGTGCGTCTTTGTCGAGACCAGAGGAATTTCAATCAAAATGGAGTCCAGACAAGGTCACAACCGAGTTCAGAGAGAGGCCAAGGNAAACCTTATTATTCATTATGCATTCAAGCACCAGATAAAATAAGAAGCGGATACATGTCTTTCAAAATGTTAAAAAGAATCTGTCCTTATGTACATATATTTACTAATCTCTTAACATCCATCTGTTCTATCAGCGCTGCTGTTAAAGCTTCATGGGTTTTCATGAGCAGAATGCTTTAAATTGTGATAACGGAAAAACATCCAAACAAGTTTTATACAGCCTATTTGTTATGTACTTGTAAATACGGACAGTATTTATATACAGCTGAAGGACTTTTAAGATCAGACTAGAATGATTAATTGTCTCCCTCATGAGGAGCAGAGAGGCCAAATTTCCCGGCAGCATTTATGATATTGTGCGACACTCAGATTTTCCGTCTTGTCGATGTGCTCTTGGTTGAGCCAACTTTGACCCTTCCCTCTCTGTGAAACAATAACTGTCCAAATTCAAAATGCAGCTTCAAACCTTTCCTAAACCCTGTGTGGAAACCAGTCGTAGCTGCTTCTGTCGTCTAAGACACCGCCTTCAGTGAGAGGTTGTTTCTTTTCACCTTGTTAACACGTCCATATGGTGTTTTTTTGTGTGCTGGAGGACACATCATGAGCAAACTAAGCAGTTAACACCATGTCTGAGCTTTTCCACCTTGGAACTGCAGTGTCCTGATGACAAAAACACAGATTCAGATTTCTGGGGTCTCTATCGTTACTCTTCTTCAGAATCAGTTTCTGGCTCGACCACGTATGGCTGAATGACTCCAATATTACCACTTGCGATTGTCTAGCATGGAGTGATTTTACAGTGTAGGTGAGCTGGTGTGCTCGAGCTGCAACAAGCAGCAGAGGGGTGGCTGTAGATGGAGGCAGGAACTTCCACATGAGGCCACGATGCAGAGTTCCATGCGAGCCACTTTTAAAGGAGGGCTGGATTATTTTTATGGAAGAGAAACCTGTAAATATGCTCCTGTGATTCATGGAGATGAGTTTTTAGGGGTTCTATCAATGATCAGAGAGGGACTTTAAATTAAACACATAATTCACACCCTTGTTTTGTCTACCACACTTGCCAGAGCTTTCCTGAGACCTCGTGCTTGTTAGTGACATAAATCTAGGCAACACTTTACCTGAGCGCTGCGCTGAGAGACCTCCTCACAGTGAGCGTGGGCTCATACTGCCAAGTTTAAACTTCACCGGAGTAATAATCACGTATGTGTGCAGTGCAGGGCCAGTGTTATGCTTTCCACGTCCGAGTACATGAGCGTTTAGCATCTCCCACTGTTGTCCTGCAGCCATAAATTTGTGTCTGATTGGCGACTAAGCTACAAAGGCAGTAGTGTACATGTAGATACTGACCGACTGCACATGTATGGAGCGAAGTCCTCCACCAGAAAGTCGTATAATAACAAGTATGCGTCTCTGGTATCTCCAGCTGTGTGCGTGTCCACAATAATCAAAGCCTGAAGATGAAGAGAAATGCTTTTTCACGAGGAGCGAAGATAACCTCTTGTTAAAATGCCATCAGGAAGAATTCACCACACCTAAAGTCGAGATCCGATGACTATTTATGTGTAGGCTGCTCAGCAAAGCTTCGCTATTTGAGGTTTCAGGCAAAACCACGGCTAAATATCTGGTGGCGAGAGAGAGAGAGCGCATTCTGGCTGAGAGGAGGCAGAAGGTGGAGGTGGAAGTCGAGGACGGAGGAATGGAAGTTTGGAGGTTGACTGTATGAACCATATCCACTATGAGCTAAGAGCTGCATGGTCTTATTGTTCCACACTAGCTGCTCTTTAACAGGCAGCTTCTGACACAATAAATCAGCACAGTAGTCGGGTAATTGTCTCACACGTGCCTTAACCTGCAGCTTCAGGTTTTTTTTTTACCAGCAAGTGTTGTAATCAAGTGTTCATCCTTTCAAAGTTTATGAGTTTGCTGCCGCTTTTGTCATGTTCACGTCAATGTTCTGTGGATTGGCTGCTGTTGGAAAACAAAACAAGTCTAAAAGCATTTCAGCCAGTAAGAATAACAGATATTTCTGGGTTTATGGAATCAGTTAAGTGACGTGTTTATTATCTGTTCCAGGCGATGGGCGGACGGTCGGTAACCTGCGCTGGTTGATGTATGTGTATGCGGTTTATATGAAAGATACCGCCCAGGGCCGCGTGACGTCAGCGCTGAGGTTGCGCCGTGGCTGTGAAAACAAACACGTGGGGGTTGCTGGAGATAAGGTAGGGGTCACACACCTTCCACCCGACCGGCACAAACACACAACCGCTCGCTGGATTTAAACACATCCCCCACAGGGAGGATAGATAGATAGTCACGCACCTGGTCCTGTCAGCGCTCTGAGTGATATCAGTCAACCGCACGTCAGACAACATGGAAAGTAAAACAAACACACACTGGCGCACACACACACACACACATGTGCACAACAAAGAAGTGTCGGAACACATGGAGGCATGTAGAGCGGCTCGCTGAACGCGGGCATGTGCCGTTAACGTACGTCGAGCGTGAGGACATAAACATGCATCCACTTTCATCCTCGCTGCTTCAGGATCCACTCATAGATTCCTGCTCCTCAGTCAACCTTTGGCTTCTCCGCAGTCAACCACCCACGCGAAAACACACGCATTCAGTGAAAAAAAAAAAAAAACAGCGGAGCATCATGGGAAAACTCTGCTTATTTCCCACAGCCTCGAAGTTCACAGCGAAGGTCTTCGTATTCGGCTCTGAACTGCCGCCCGGATCGAATGTTTCCAATCATTTTTTAATATGAACTCCAGATGTAAACAATGTAATAACAATATGACGTGACTTTGCGACTGTGTGGAAGGAAAATCAAAATCGTACGGGTTTGATTTGAAAACCCTAATTATCTTTATCATTTAAACCTTCAGATGAGCATGCATGTAAGTAGCCTCCGTCGTATTGGTTCTTGACTGGATTAACCTTTGACTGTGCCGTACTGTAACACAAGCAAGAAATGGACTGCACCTATATATAGCACATTTGTACTTTAACAGCACCAAAGCACAATGTTTCCCATTCACTTATTCACATAAACACTCAAAAATCAATGCTGCAATGCATCAGAAGCAACTTTTGGTTTGGTGTCTTGCTCCAGGACACTTCAGCAAGTTAAGGGGCAAAGGATTGAACCACCAACCTTGCAATTAGTGTAGAGCCCATTCTATGAAGAGCAATCACACGTTTTACTGAAATAAAACATCTGTTGCCCATTTCAGATGTTATCAGCTCATCAAGTGGCCGTGATCATCACTCATCATCCCCATACACGTGGACCGGCAGGGTTCTTCTCCACCTTTAGAAGTCGTAGTAGACCGTTGTCACCACATTTACTGGTGGTGGAGCTGCGGTTTTATAAAAAGAGGACTAAAAATCAACATTTAAAAGGTAGAGGCATAAGTCAGCAGACTTTGAGACTTGAGTTTGAGCCATAGACTGTATAAAAGATGGACGTAGCTACCGTGACGTCACCCGTTGGTTTCTGCACTGAGAAAATGAAGCCAGGGTTTTGCTACTTCCTGGTTGACATCTTGGATTTTTGGAGCCAGTGACACAAAAATCGTCGGAGGGGGGCAGAGCCATAGGAGCAGCGATTGGTCAGACAGATTGAGAGGCGGGCCCTCTCTGCCCGCCCACATTTACCGCCTTCTGCTCGCTTCATCTGCATGGTCGCTGCCGACTGTCAATCAAGCCAGCCACGCCCCTTGCCCCGCAAAATGTTGACGATTTTTAAAAAATTCAGTATTGATTTATTTTCAGATTGGCCACCTGATCTCTGGACTTGACCATGAAAACTAATAAGAACAAAATCCTGAGCTGTAGGAATGCAGTATTTCGTGATCTGTGATCACTTCTTTTCCAATTCCAGTCTATGGGAGTCAGGGCTTTTTGGAGCCAGCAGCTAGCGGCCATAGTGATACTGCAGCTTCTTGACACTTCCAGGTTGGCTTCATTTTTCGGGGCCATGTTGGTCCATCTTTTATACAGTCTATGGTTTGAGCCCTGACTCAGACCATAACTCTAGTTTTATATTTTCATTTAAACCTTTTTTTTTATACTGTTTTTCACTCAATGTTTCCTTAGGTTTTCAGTCAGTGCTTAGTTAAGTTTAGGCACCTAAACTTCTTGGCTAGCATCAGAAGGGGATCATGGTTTGGTAGAAATACACCCTGTCACTATATTCACCACATTCATTCACTCATTTGATACGTTTCCATGGCGATGACTCCATTGGAGATTTAACATCCTCAAATAACGGCAAGAGGTTGGTTAGTTTGAGTCTATCTATGATAATAATGGGCGATAATTCGCTTCCGGCCCACAAGACAGTTGAGAAGGTTCAAACTGGCCGATGTGTATGGGAATGATGATGTGCAGTAAAATGTACTTCAGAACTGAAAGTAATCTATAAAGCGATATACTAGTCTGTGTGTAAAAGTCTTGCAGGTGAGGTGAGGATGGAGCTTTATGTAGATGTACTCTATGAATGTAAGTCTCTCTGTGTAAAGTAGGAGAAACTGGAAACATTTAATAAAGCATCCTTTAACAGTACAGCTCTTAAGGAAATGTCGCCTTTTTGCTGCTAGATGACAAAGACTTAAGTGTGTTCTCCTCCATAGCGACATGAAACAGTGATCAAATTAAACATGAAGCACACACAAATATTTTAGTTAGCAAACTCGCACAGTGGACTGCATCTACAGATGAAACACTCTTTGAAGACAATACGCTCCCATCCATCACACGGACTAGTTTAAACTCCTAAAACACACACTGAGCTCATCACACTGTATGTTTTGCAGGTTTAAAAGCTGACACGTACAGTCAGCCGCGACTAGAAAAGTAAAACTGAACTGAAACAGAGTGGAGTAAAAGCGTAATGACTCACGAGGTCGAAATGATTAAAGAAAATAAAAGCTATACATTAGCACTTGAGTCAATGTGCTGAACACTGCCGGCGTAGGTGCTTGTTCTACAGCACGCTTTAATCTACAATGCTCACTTCTTCTGTGTCCTCAATAGCTCATGTGTAAAATATAAAGCCTTTGAGGTTTGGGGCAGGGAGTGGGCACGTTTGAGGGATGGTGGAATTTGAAAAATGCCCTGTTCCAGGGCCGCAGTTATAAACAAGACATTAAGTGCAAGTTTGATTAATTAAAAGTAATTAAGGCTTCCTGAATTCCTCTCTGGGCCGTGCTGTTTGAATTGCCATGTGGTGGGCTAACAGCTCCGCTACAGCGAATCAAAGGAGGCATGTGGATCGACTCTGGCAGCAGGATTTCCCTCAGCGCTCCGCTCGGGACAATTCTGGCTCTTCCTGTTCCTCCAGTCCAGCAGCGCTTTCACTTACTTTCTTGTTCCCTTGTCACTGACTTCCACATACCACACGCACTGGCTCATTCACTTTGCATGCCTGCTGTTCATTTATTCACCAGTGATCACGACACATTTGATTTCTCACTACGCACGAATATACTTATTAAATCAGTTGTTCAATCCCTCTTATGATAAATAAGTTTATTATTTATTAAAGCATATGCACTCATATTCAGTCACCTGCTTCTACTTCACATGCATTTGCTCATTTCCTACAGTGACCTGAGTGTTCTTCCTTGCATTCTCTCACCCTCTCACTTGGGTATTTTCTCCCCCCTTCTTCCTCCATCTTCCTCTGAAGCAGCGATATCAAAGTCCCCTGTCTCGTGTTACTGACCGGACTGTGCTGGTCATGTAATACACTTCTGGGGTCAGAGTTTGGATCCAGATTTATGGCAAGAATGTCGGGGGAATGCGAAGAGAGTCATTGACACTCGTTTTGATTTCCATCCCATTGTGTTGTAGGAGTGAAAGCAAAACAACACACATCATTCCTGCACTATGACACACACTAGAAAGTAGAGGAGGAGGAGAAGGCCATAACAATACATCACTTTAATGTAGCTTCTCCTACATAGTGGGATGCTTATAATGGGCGGGTAACTGCTCCCAGGCTTTTCAATGACAAGCTTGTATTACAAAGCCAAGGTCTACCATATAAAAAGATACTCTGGGTGACATTTTTTCTTTTTTTTTTTTAGTAGCAGAGTACCTGTGATAGTCAGCACTTGTGCTCTTTGTCCCATCAAACCTTCCTTCACCAGGCCATCACTTTGTTGTCTAACCACTAAAGTTTCCTCACTTCCCCTTGGCAAAAAACCCCCCAGCAAAAAACACTCGACAAATTGCAGAAACCGGCGACTTTCATTCCGCGTTGGTGTAAATCAATCCCATTTATGACCATCACATTCCTTTCCCCTGTGATTCGTTACGGTCTTTCCCCACATCCACCCCGCATCTCGACGTTTCCCCTCTTGTGAAAGACTGGTGTCCTCAGTGAATCTTGGATTTCGCAGCTGGAGTTAATAAAGTGCTGAATGGGACTCTTCCCTCAAAAACAACAAGCAGCAGAGGGGATGTGAGCGCCGCGCTGAAATCTGGGCAAGACTAAAGCTGTGCTCAGGGGATAAAGGAGAAAGGTGCTGCCTAATAGATGGCACTGTCAAACGTAGACGCGTGGAGAAGAAGAAATTTGCTAAACTGTTAAATTTCAGAACCAAAGGACTCCCTTAAGAATGTAAACAAGTGGCTGTCAACCAACTTCTTGCTACTGATAAAGACAAAGGACAATGGGTGTCAACAACTAAACAAATATTGAGGTTACTCCGGCGGAAACCCAGTCACGTGACTAAACAAACCCCTCAGAGACAGTGTGGCACCATCCTCATGCCAAGTCAAATACAACCCCACACTGATATGAGCAGAGCAATGAAACACTTGTTTCTGTTGTTAGTGAGTTATAGATCTGTGTGACAGGTCGAGCACAAGAGTCATCAGATAGAGGATTGTGTTGCAGAGGGAGGTGTTTGGATAACGTGGTTACAGTCAGAGATCCCAAAGCCAACAAAGTGAGACGAAGCTGTGAGTGTCTTTACATACTTTTTGGGAGGAGTTAGTTCACTATGTTAGTAATAAAGCTGAAGCATCTCCAACTCAATTTGTTGCTCATCTGAAAACACACAACTAAGCCGTGTCTGAGTGTATCCATCTAAACACAATGAGCAGAGTTACATTACATTCATATCACTGCCCATATTTCATGTCTTTTCCTGGTTCTGATCACATTTGGCACATCAGTGGAACGTACAGAAACATGGCTACTGATTCAAACGTTAACCTGGGTTCTGATCATGGACATACTGTGTGTCTTTGACTTTTCACAGGACATTGCTGGAGACGACAACAGTTAAAGAGACGAGGCTGCATTAGAGGTAAAAGTTCTACATTTTAAAATTATTTTATGTTACCTGGAACTTGTTTAAAGAAAGAAAGAAAACCCAAAACAGATAATTGCAGAAAAATCCCTGATATTGGATTTGAAAACTGGCCAGGTGGATGACCTGTTGAGCCCGACATGACATTACTGTGGTTTGTATGGTTCTTAACAGGTTTCTGAAACAAGAATATCAGTTTTACGTGTACAAAAGCAGAATAACCAAAAAAACCTGACCACAAAAAATCCCCAAAGCATTTACAATTTCAAAGATCATAGTGTGAAGAATGTTGTTAACTTGCCTATCCAAAGCCCATCCGATGTTTCCTGTATAAAGGATTTTGTCAGATGACTGTCTTCACTCATTGATTAAACCCTTAAAAACTCATCAGAGTTGCATATTTACTAATTTCATCTTTCAAAATAACCCCTTGCTCTGTGCCGCTATAGCTCACCTGGTTGAGCTGGCGTCCCATGTGTAGGGCTACAGTCCCAATGTGGAGGTCATGAGTTTGAATCCTGCTCATGGCCCTTTCCCACATGTCCTCCCCCCATTCTTCTCCCCTACTTTCCTGTCTTTCTGTCACTGCTCTATCCAATAAAGGCACAAAGGCCAAAAAAACCCCAAAAACCCTTGCTGTTTTAAAATGGCCTAAATGTAACTCTGCACTGTCGTTTTCTTGAGACGATACAGATCTATTAAGTCCCTACAGTCCCACTGTACACTACACATTAGCAAGTAGTTTGTTAGTTATGACACTCTGGTTGTGGAATCTGTGGTTTTAACACTGTTATTAGTACACTGCAATTTCAAGGTACAATCACTCAGCCGTGGTGTTGACTGTTTATTTCACTGATGGTGTATCTTGCAGCTTGTAAAAACACCAAACGGACATGTTAGCAAGGTTAAAAAAAAAAAAAGATTTCAACTTAAGGAGGTCTCTAAAATATGTTTGTTTTGTTCATTCAAAAGTCTGCAGGGAATGGCTGCTGAAAATGTGGACTGACTGTCCAGTTAGCTGGAAAAGTGCATGACTCAGTGACGACATCGACCAGGTTGTTCCAACAGAACATCATTGCATCAGTCCTCACAAATCACATTCTCCATAACAACATAAAGCAGCACATATAAAACTTTTTTCTTCCCCAAGTTTCTGCACAACAAAACCAATTTGAAAGCTGACGTTGACGTGTTGTTTCAACAGCGAGACCACCTGAAGATCGACCACCGTAAGGAGACAAGATGAAGATAAACTCAAGTCCAAGGTCAGGGCCAGTCTGCTTCCCAGGAGACAGGCTGCAGGAAACTGTGAATCAGCAGCAGCAGACTATTTCAGCAGAGCTCTCACCACCTGTAGTACCTCGCTTCCATAAATTCATCATTCTGCATTTATAGAGTGCAAACACGTTTTATTGTGGGAGTTTAACAATGAGAACCTGTGTGAGAAGTCTACATTTCATTCAATACAGTGCTTTTCATCAGCTGTCACCTTCCTGGTTTTTAGGTAAATCCTCTTTGCAGATCTAATTCAATGCACTCCTGAAAAAGAAACCTCACTTCCATGATCCCAGCTAAGGATACCCACTAATACACTCTCACTACAGTCAACAACTTTATGATATCAGCGACGGCCGCCTGTGTGAACCTCGTAAGCTCTTACCAAACAACACACAAGTGTTCGGTATCTCTTGAGTAACTAGCTTAAGCCTCATTACTTTCAACAGCGTGCTAAGGCACACACAGCTTTTAACCTCCATCCCCTGGGCAGTAAATAGGGAAAGCTTGTTGTTTGCTCATCTGATAAACACATATTGGTGTCATCTGTGGCTGGCCTAGGGTTGCTTTGACTCGCCCTCATTAGCGCTGAGGCTCGTATAACGGCTGCTTTTTATGCCGTCTGAGAGCGCCGACTGATTAAAGAAGAGGGTAAAAAGCTGCCCGACTGCCTTCAGCCGGACCCCTGGAAGCTGGCACGCTGTCAGCAGGCACAGATGTGAGCGTGATACTGTGCATGTGCACCTATGGGCTACAGTGCACGCACAAATGTGTCCGCTAACATGAAAAGACACCGAAACGTTGCATTATAACGCACACACTAAAAAAAAAAAAGTAAACTACACAGGCCTGCATTCACTGTACAACATCTCATTATGTTTAATGCCTATTCAACAGCACTGGCTTGTTAAAGATGCCTTTAAACGCAGCCCACAGCGCTGTACTGTACATGTTCACTGTCTTGTAAACTACACGCACGGTCATTACATAAGTTTGTAAGAAAAAGCAGCTGGCGGGTGTCTCAGCTCTGTTTTGATTTATGATGCTCCTAGAGAGGGAGCGCAGACTGAGGACAGTCATCTAATTGGTACACTCTGACCTGCAGAGGTTCAGGTCTGCCACGGATGAGTCGGAGCGAGCAGGAAGCGTGCACCTATGACTGTGTATGTGCGTGACAAGACGCTGTTGGCGGTGGGAGTTCCTCTGCTCTGACACAAATGTGTCGGCTGTACATCCTGTTGACTGAAGCAGCCGCCGCCCCCCACCCCCCGCCCCTTCATCACGGCTGCACCTTTGTTCCCCAAACATGGCATATTTAAAGTTAACCCTCTGAACCCCAAAACCCGCAGTTAAAAGGAATGTTATATATACACCCATAAAGTTGGAATAAGTTTTGTTATCAGACACATACCTCTTTTGTTTCTATTTATACACATCAGTCATGACTGATTACATACTAAGCCCCGGTTACCAGGTGAAACCAATTCTGGCGTCGAGGTCTGACCAAAGAGTGGGACGTCCTGCCCACTGACACCATCAAGAAGCTGGTGGACAGAATGCCACCATGTCTTAACGCATTGATCCATGTCAGGGGTGGCCAGACTCAGTATTAGTGACTGAGTGACATGTGAAAGAGTACTACTGGGCATTCTTACGCATCAAATTCCCTCAAATATGTGTTTCCTGTTAAAGGGACCAAGGTTGAAAAATGTAAACAAAACCCTTAATCCTATTGTTCAATACCCCCAATTTAGTTTAAGCCTGAAAAAAACAGTTTGCAAAAGTGAATTGTGGTTTCATCCTTACTGTGATATGTGTTATATGTATATTGTGAAATCAATAAAGTGTTGAGAAGATAGACACTTTATCGATCAAAAATAAATCACATTGTCATGATCATTAAGTAAAAACTTTATGGGCAACAGTGTATATATTTTCAATAGCATCAAAATGACAGCATTTATCACAGGTACAAACTGTGAAAACTGAAGAAATAGTCGGATTTCCAGCTTTTCAATTATCTTTAAAGTATGTACGTGTGATGTGCAGTTCTGTTGGGAAAAGTAATAAAAACCAAACCTAAAAACAAAAATTTTCCTAAACAAAAAACTATTCATTCAACATTAAATAAACAAACCATTTACACCAGATTCAGTAAAAGCCACGACACCACTAGAGATCCAACTGTAACCAATGTTGACAAAAATTCAGCGGCTTTCTCGGTTGAACTGCAGACTGTGTTTACACAGGAGTCAAGCACTGAAACAAATTAAGAAGTAAAATATCTACAGTATGTAGAGCCACCATTTTTTCCAACATTGGTAACACCTTCTGGTACATGTTGATTCCAGTTTTTCGTCTATCTTTGGACGATACATATTCAAAGAAATTGAATTATTTGAAAGAGGTATGTTTGGACAAGGGCTGCAGGGTGGCGCAGTTGGTAGCACTGTTGCCTCGCAGCAAGAAGGTTGCCGGTTCGCGTCCTGGTGGGGGCACCGGAATCTTTCTGCGTGGAGTCTCCATGTTCTCCCCGTGCAGCGTGGGTTCTCTCCGGGTTCTCCGGCTTCCTCCCACACAGTCCAAAACCATGTTGAGGTTAATTGGTGATTCTAAATTGTCCGTAGGTGTGAATGTGAGTGTGCTTGGTTGTCTGTCTCTAAGTGTAGCCCTGTGATAGACTGGTGACCTGTCCAGGGTGTCCCCTGCCTTCGCCCTAAGTCGGCTGGGATAGGCTCCAGCCCACCCGCGACCCTTATGAGGATTAAGCGGTGTATAGAAAATGGATGGATGTTTGGACAATTACTGCACAAAATACTTTTTTTGAGTTCTCTGTGATTTACGCCATTGTTGAGCCGTTTCCATAGAAACTGCATTGCATTAAAAACTGAGCCCACAGGGAGTAAAAATGTGACAGCAGTAAAAAGTGAATACAAACTACATGACATGAGAGGGTTAGTAAAACAGCAATTGGGTCTAAATACTGTTTTCGAGACTAAACCTCTGGAACAGAAAACATTTACATGCAATGAGCATTTCAACTGATGATGTTTGGACATCTGGGGGTTCATATCTGGCCTGTGGTGGGACACTTGTGGCTACCAATGTGAAGCTGAGGCAACATCTTAAAAGCAATGAGAAACAAAACAAGAGCAAAGTCAAACATGCTGATGACAAAAACAACTCATAAGCTGTGCAACCCGAAGCAGGTTGAGTCGCATCATTTCTTCTACAGATCTGAAATAACCACGATAGTCCCAGTTTGTCTGGTATGTGTAAGTGGTAATAGCTGAGAAGAAACATTATTGATTCCAGCAAGCTCTGCATTAACAGAAAAACGTCTCTAAATCTCTGCTCTTCCTCTTTTCTGCTTATCTGTCTTCCTGTGCTGTCTTAATCAATCAGTCAGAAGCTACCACAGCCTTGGAGGCAGTATTGGGTAAAGTGTGTGTGTTTGACTGGAAAAAAGTGAGAGTACAAGGAACTAAAAAAGGAAGAGGCAGTTTGTTTATGCGCTGTTGGAGGTTTGCATCGATAAGTGTGTGTGCATGTGACATGGTAAGAAAGAGGGTGGATGACTGGGTGGTGACGGTGACACAGAGAATAAACAAGTAGGTTTAATGTCAACAGAAAATTAGTGGTTAAAAAAAGAAAGGTAGTGGTCCGTTAAGAGGGCTAATTCCTCCACATGTGGGAGGACGGGGGATGCAGGGGTCTAAGGGTGGTCCAGCAAGTGTGTTTATACTTAAGGCTCTTTTCAATGTGTTTGATGGCAGCCGCTGAATGTTTAATAGTGCTCTTTTGGTGATTACAGGATTTTCTCAACAGCTAAACAGCAACACACAGTGTTTGATCTGCTCGACGTTCACAAATACAACTTGTGTGACTCACCACAAGTAGTAGGTCTTAATGCGTAGTTTTTACATGGTCAATTGAGAGATTAGTTTGGGATAGATTCTTTTCAAAATGGGGTAAGAGTGAAGGCGAGTGTGTGTGAAGTAGTCACAACATAGTAATTAACATAGCAAACACAGCAAGACTCATGCAACTGACAGTTCACTCTATAGCAAGTCACTGAACAATACAGTTGCATATACTGGATACTGGCCCCTCTAGACAACACATGGTTTGTGCTGTGCACTGCTGGGGGGAATCCCAGAGAATAGAGGGAAAATAAGTGAACTTTTCAAAGCTGCTAGCAGGACTACATCATTAAAGCAATAAAATATGTTGTATGAAAATTATACCTCTTTACCTCGATGAAGAAACTTTAATCGGCCTGTAGAGCGATCGAGGGCGAACAAATAAACCTTAACTCTGTTTACACATGTTGCCTACCGGCAACGATCCTCCTACAACCATTGCCTGTATAATAAAAGGTTAAAACACACCTACTTGGATGGAAACCTGTTGACAAAATGGGCCTTTTCTCCTGAGGTCTCATTACAAATGTAAACTTGTGTCGAGGGAATTAGGATGCACATAGTTGTTCCTGCTTTCTTTTTATTCACCACATTGTGCAGTGGTCAAAGTTCACCTAGTTCTGACCGTTGTACATGTGCGATCTGACCCAGCACAATGCCATGCCGTTGTTGTGCATAACAAGCCACTGGAAATAATGGGTTTCATAGTGCAATGTTGCTGTTGTTGTGTTCTGTCTGGGAGGGTCATCAGTCAGGAAAATGTAGCAAGAACTGTTAAAACTGTCTAAAACTGGACACAAATTCAACTAACAACTAACAAAACGAGACAGATATGAACAAAACATTGATATAATGTCTATAAAAAGACAATATGAATACAGAAATGGGCTCTTAGAATTCTTAGAAGCCTTAGCAGATTCACAAAGGGTTGAAATAAAGGCCGTGTCTTGACCACCGGGGTGAATAAGTTCCTAAATAAAACCACATTACAGTGGAGCTCACAAATCATTTTATACTGCGAGCAGGGTCAGCCAAATTTTCAGATTACTCAGGTCTAAGCTGTTATATTTGGCAGTGTTCAGCAACTGGAGAGTAGCACGGGCTGAAAATGAATGAACTTATTAGTTTCTCTGGTTGCAGAAATGTGGACGAGGTGAAGATTTGACTGGAAGCAGCTCTAACTCATGCGTTTGGGAAATGTTTTGGATCGGATGGAGAAAGCAAATCGTGGCCAAATGTAGCACTTGAATTAATGAACTCTGGGTTGTCATATGACAGTTCTGATGCAGTAGTCATACCTCCTGCACCTGTTCTGTACTCTTTATTCGGTACTTTTACTTTATTGTGTCATAAAGTGGAGCCAAACTGATATATTGTTACATCAGCTGGTTCTGTGCACCATCTGGATGCTTAATAGTTCTTTATGAGTGTTGCTTGTGCTGTTAATAGGCAGCTGTTGACAGTTTCTAAGACTTACTGTCAGCTGTCAGATTTCTGTTGCCCAGGCAACTGGTGGAAAAAGCTAGTTTCACTCATCATTCTATATCACGCTGCAGATGATATAGGTCCTTGCTTTGTGCATAATTACAACTATATAATCCAGGCACATACATGCACACATAATCACCTGTTACCAACAAGGCATCAAGCTTCTGTATTAGCGTGCAGGCCACCAAGCACTGGAGTTCTCATGGCCTTAGAAGCAGAAAGTTAGGACAAAGCAGGAAAAATGAATGGAGGGCTTTCATGTCCCATATGAACTACAATTACCTTTCAGCACGGCATGAATGGAACTATTCAAGAGTCAGCAGATGTAACATCACGTCCCATAAATGTAATGTGTGCGACTTTAAGTGTGACACAGGTACTGCTGGTAAGGTGCATTTGTGCTTCAACACCACTTAATTGTTAAGAGACGACAGTATCGGTTATCCAGAGAGCAGTTTTGGTCTTTATCCTGATTGCAGGGTGGTTACACCTCATGACCAAAGTAATGCTGATGACATAAAAGAAAGTTGGGAAATGATACTGACTTGTTACTGTATTGTTGGCACTAATGTTACTACTACAACATCACTACATTTGTATCACAGTTTTCATTGACATGTCTTGTTGGTGGATTACACATCAATACACATGTCCTGACTAAATATGGGTTTTGGGGGAAGGACCAGGCCTTATAGTTCCATAAAGTTTGGGCTGAGGTCAGGTTTGCGGCATTATTTTCAAACAGATCTCACTGTGCCAGGTTCATGCTTGTCATGTGCTGCAAGTAGAATGCAGAATGAAGGGGACAGACACAGATATCAGTGTGGTATTAGTCTAATAAACCAATGTCTGGTTGGGTTTTAAATGCACATGAATGGACAAGGCTTAGGAAAGTCACCAAAACAATCTTTTGGAACCAAGTTGATACTAAAGTACCACAGCTGAGGTACCCCTCAGAAGTCATGTATACAGATATTTATCATTCGAGTCCATCAGGGATGAGTTATCAACAGCCAAAAGTCAGAATGTCACACTTGGAACCAATGGAAGTAAAACACCTCGAACTGATCCAAGTAGCTCAAAGAAAGACATCTGGGTCTGCACACAGAATTCAAGGTGAGAAAATATCCGTTGGTATTGGTACCGACTGCCAAATATCTGATGCTTTCCTAGCTTGGTTTGTATATCACCTTTAGGCCTGCAGGTACGGTATAAAATCAAAATTTTATTAGATCCACAGCTAATGTGATCCAGTAGGTGATGACATTACCTCAGCTCTAGTTAGAAGTTGGTTTATACCAACAATACCAGCAATTACACTCACAGCAATGGTCATGAAAGACTTTTTTCCACAACAGGAACAAAGCTAATAAAGAAGAATTCAACAGAGCGAGGACCATATGATACTAACAATGCCTGTGTGGGACAAGGTAATAGGTCCATCAGTCATGCAAGACTAATTCAACTTGTATACAAAGCAGTGCACAAAGTGAAAACACAATAAAAACAAGAGACAACTGTTGTTTATCTGTAGCTGTGCCTGTTTTAAGTCAACTGGCACAGACTCAGTTACCAAGCATTGTTGCGAACGTTGTGTCTTTGACCAATTAATGACCTGCTTGCTTATGCAGCACAACCCGAAATGGCAATGAATCTCTCAACTTAGCCAGCGGAGGCCAGTAATTAGTCAGAGCCAAGCAATTTTGAGTAGCATGAAATGATTGTCTGAACAGTGCGGTGGGGAAACAGTGGAGCAGTAGCAGTGGAGAAGTCGTTTAGTCAAAGTGATATAGCAGTGGGGAACTTGTGATTTAGCAGCAGAGTAGCAGCTGGCGCTACAATGTCCAAACTCTTACGTCCCAAACACTACTGTGGATAACCATTGGCAAGAATCTGCATCGACACTTTTCCTTTACACAGACCCGGCTGCCTCTTACATGTAAAAGTCATTTGCAGTCCAGTTACTGGTACCAAGATGTGATTAAAGGGCTAAATTGACTTTGAAATCATACCCCAGAGTAACACAGGCTTTATTTTTGTCTTGTAGCAGTGGAAGTAAATCAAACTGAGGAGGAAAGAGTAAGTTGCAGGGCTGCCAAAAACTTCTAATTCCTTCCTACTTCCCTTTATTGGCTCCTTGCCTCCAGACAAACAGTCGAAACAGAAATCGCCATGTGCAGATCTGTCGGTTTGGCTCAGAGGGAGTTTAGACCTTGATTACACTGGGAGTTTTTTTCAGGGAGGACATATCTGAGGGTGCAGTCAGCTGGCTCGACTCCAGCGTCGGATTCTGATTAGCAAAAAAATACGACTTAATGAACACATACAGACGCTAGACTGTTTCCAGTCATCAATAGATAGAGACAAAGGCCAAGAAAGCCACACTCTTCTTTATCACAGTTGCAAGAGTAGAGAAATGGAAACCAACGTGATTCACTCAAAGGAGTTTACTGTAAGTTAGGTTGACTCAACTTACAGCGAGTGGAACTTGTAGGATTCTTTGAGTCAGTCAGTCTCTTATTGAATATTTTTCCTTTAAAGTAGACACAGAGAGGATGAAAGAAGGATTTGATAAAACAAACGTCAGCTTTCCAGGTCATAAGTGGATCACAGCCACATCTAACAGTTTCCAAAGCTGTTCTGATTATCCATCTAACTGGAGATTGTGGCTGCTCTACATGGCTGCTACATAAAGTCATTGAGACATGGTTCCACTTGGAATAACTCGCTTTGTGATCATGTTTATTCACTGATTTCTTCCTCACAGTGTGATCTTCATCTGTTACATGGAATTCACCTTCACTCTCCAGTTGTCCTTGATTGACTGGTGGGACAGAATTTCATCTCTTTATGCTTTTGAAAAGTAAAAAAGTAAAACTGCATATACACAGACGCTCACATACAAAGCACTGTAACTGGTCTCTATACCCATTCAGTGCACACTGAGGAAGAGGCTTTGGCCTCTGTCTGGCTGCATTCAAGCTTTATTAAAGAGCTGAACATGTGGCTAAGTGCTGAGAGCCTCTAGCATGAAGCCTATTTGCACAAATCGCTCTGATGAAAACCAAACGGGGGCTGAGAGAGGCCAACGACCAGCCAGCCAGACAGTCAGTACAACCCCCCGCTACCCACCCCTCGCTACCACATGCACGTTGTCCAATTAAGGACTTCTACTCCCCGCTTTGTGCCCAGGCAGACTGCCACAGGCTGCCAGAGCCCGAGCAGTCTGGTCAAGGGAGGTAATCTCACTCTCTGGGCCTGACAGGCCATGGTGGGTGATGCTGCCTGCTCTGACACTCCATCATCGGTGGGTGGGCACTGGCGCGTGGGCACACGGCTATAAAAGGCCTGGAGGAGTCAGATCTATGCCCTCCCCCCCAACCGCCACCCCTCCTACAGCTACATTTGGACTAACTGCCAGTCTGAGGAGAGCGTGGATGTGTTTGTGTGTGTGTGCCCTGGAGCAAAGTGGCTAGACTTTACACTTGCTGCAGGATTGTGAGCAGTGTTATAACATATAGCAGACTCCAGTCAGTGAACCATAACCCTGACCCACAGCTTCACTTTAAATGAAATGTCGCTCGGCTGTGAAAATGGCTGTGTTACAGCTAACAGGCTGGCAAGTTCACTGCCGCATAACATAACTGGGACGAAGGTGCTCTTGAACTTTTCACTGGGTTATCTATGTGAAATTCTACAGGAGCAGCGCAGGTAAATCAACTCAGCTGTGCACGACTCCTTATGATGTCTCTTAAATGTAAATGTTGGTTTAGTAGGCCTGAGGAGTCCGACTCATCCTGTGAAAACACTTGCATAATGCTTTCTGAGGCTCTCAAGGAGCTTTGTCGAGTCTAAAAACAAATACTTTAACAATGTCTTTAGGGCTATCTCGACTTGGAAACTTCAATTTTATAACCGAAAGCCTGCATTAAAAGCTGGATGTGTGGAAGAAGTGTACATTTAGCCAGACCTATAGCTACAGTAAGAACATGAGCAATGATATTTACTTATTTACTGCATTGAATCTACAATATGCAGCCTTAAAGACACAAAACAACCCCTCCTGACAAAATAACATAATTAGTTGCCTGCAGTTGGTATTTTTTAAATTAGCGTGTCTAAAATCCTTCCAGCATTCTTCATTTAGATAAACTCCTCTCAATAGCTGACTATAAATAACTTGTTTTTATGCTTTGTTGCTGCCAGAAGAGAAAACAGCAGTTTAGTAAAGACAGTGTTGCTCACTTGTAGTGTGACTAATCTTGCTGTAGGGCTGACCTGAAGGAACCAAACACTCCTCCATTCTCTCAACAGACCAGATTCGCATGCTATCTCAACATCAGTGGCTGAGGGCCCAGTCAAAGTGTACAATTTCCAGATCACTTTGTGACCATGTAGAAAATTAGGCTGTCCGAAAAGCTAGACGATGATGATTGAATGACTTAATAAGGAGTCATGTTAGCCTGCATGCCGAGCCTGGTCTCACTCCCAACCTGTCACATAATGCTGCTAAGTCAGGACCTTTGTCATATTTGAATGCACTGGGTAGTTTGATAAACCCATAAGAATCTTTAAAAGTCATAAATAAATGTCACAAGTCTGTAGCCAAATGTTCTCAGCTGGTGTTCACCTTATAACATCTTATTAATGATGTCAAAGGGGGCATTTTAACCGAAATTGAGATCTTTTTCTAACCTTAATGAAGTGGTATTGGCATCTAAACTTAAAGCAACTTAAGCAAAATAAGACTTTAGTCACAAAAACTAAATAAAAAGACAATGGTCAGACTCAAACTCCATTCTTCATCATACCTCCAACCTCATCAGGGCTTTTAAACTGGAAAAAACATCCATATGTCAATGGGCTTCGAATACCAACACCAATGCTGAAGCCACCTGAGACACAAGCAGCTTTGACAAAACACCAGTATTTGACATCCTGGGAATAAGAGCGTGCCAGTGCACACATACTGCAGATTAACTGTGCTTTAAACCAAGAGTACATCTAATTTTAAAGCTAAACTTGAAAAGGCCTGGCCAATGTCTCGCAGGTTCAGTCAAGAAGACACAAGCTTGGCATCTGAGTTTGAGGTTTGAAGTTTATGTAGCTTGAGCCGTTAGGATGGAACACAAGGAGCTGCATTCTCAGGTTTGGCTTGACCACTACACTGACTCCAGGCTTGACTACTAAATGAGAGTAAAAGCCGCCTGCCAAACACACTCAGCATCACTCTGCGTTATCTCATCCCGTTGCTGTAAATCTTGCAGATGCTGTCAGATATACCATTGATCTCTATCTGCGTTCTTGGTTTGCAGAGTTTCCCAAAACCCTGTGAGAAACCAGAAACTAGCTTGAGCGGCCAAGACCGGCATGGAGCAGAAACACAGGATGAAAGCCAGCCACAGGCTCGCTGCTCTAGCTTCTCAGCTACCGCTGTCTTTTTGTATTCATCAAGGGAACAGCGGTGCACTGCAGGAAGAAGCTTTCCACAAGTGACAGTGGTTACTGGTAAGACACAGTTGGGTTTCCTACAGTCACTATAATTAGAACACACATGACAAGTCGTCACATGAAGGGGATGCATACTCAGAAATTTGTTTTAAAGTCTTCCATAAGTAAAACTGAAGCAACAAACCTCAGCTAAAGGTCTGGATTCCTCATGGCCTGAGGAAGTCATTACTGGACTGCTCGCTGTGTGGAACCAAAGCTGTTGGTGATTTTATCTTTTCATGTGCAGAGAGATGGTGGAACAGGTTCTTCTATCAGGTTTTCCTCTGAATGTGAAGCTAAGAAGGGGTAACAGTGGTGGGGGTGAAACTGCAGGTGACTTTGCCAAGAAGAAGCAATGGAACTAAACGGTGGTCGAGCTGTGTGCTGCGCTGCTCCAGTGCTGAGCTCCATTTTTCCACCCAAACAAATCACGTCACAGCACCTGTCAGAACAAATAGCACAGAGCTCAGAGAGAGAGCAGTGTGGCCTAATAAAGTACAGGCACTTTACAAGTCTAGTCTGCTCACTAAATAAAGGAAAAAATGACAAGAGCCGCTGGGGCAGGTACGCTCCAGAAATGAACAGAAAATGAGATGCAAATCAGGTATGTTTCACGACGGGGGGTAATCAGGCTTCCTCAACAGCATGAAAAATGGCAAATTCATCCATCAGTTCATTATTTATATCTGCTTGTCTTGTTGGGTAAAGTCTGCCTCCCACACTTGGCCACAGACAGTGTGCACCGACCATAGCTCATAGCACTGACACATATAAAGCATTCACACGTTTATGGCCCTAAACTGACCTGACTTAACCACTGAGCCAATAGAAATGGTTCAAACTTTCTAGGAAACCACAAGATCAGGCCAGATTTTACTCTTCTGCTAGCCAGTGGAGTTATATACTTCATACCACTCAACACACTACAGGTAGTACTATCATCCAAAATGGTCCTTGCAGTATTTACTTTCTCATGTATGCACCAGTCCAGCCTGCAACTTCTCTGTGCTTCAGGTTCCAGTCTCCTCCGGTTGTCTCCCACTATCAAGCTCTAGCTTGATCCCACCTTCACCTCCTCTGTCTCTAAAACAGTCATTCACCCACCAAAACACAGAATTACCATCCTTTAACTGCCACGCACTTCAGGATTTCCACACCAGCCACTACTGCAACAGCCTCTTCATCTCCGGATTGTCTCCCTTGTTTTACAATAACCTCTAAACCGTGCAACCAACTCTATGTTCTGTATTTGGACCCAAAAAAGCAGCTTTCTATCTCATAACTGTTGGCTATTTTCCACTGTGGGAGCTAATGGGACATCTTGGGATGGCCCAAACCTTTGTACTGATTTTGACCACAAGAAGTGCCCCTAAAATCTGTTTTATGGCTATTTTCTAGGTAGGTACTTCTGAGTGGACCTAAAAAACTGATGTGCAGGTCTCGATGCTGATTGGTTAAACTTAGAGAGAACAACAAGCATCATTTTTTCTACCCTCTGGAAGTCATTGTGAAGACTTGTCCTGTCTAACTCTGCCATCAACCATGTAAAATTTACCACATGGGCTGCTCAGAGAACTGGAGCTACGTCCAGTAACGACTACTTGTTGATGTTTTGGTGCACTCAGACTTTATGTCATGGTGAAAGTTGTTGGACAAAGAGGCTGAAAGGGTCGATTGGGGAAACCATTCCTGTCATACCTGCCCTGAGTTTCTATCAGTGGAAAGCCACTTCGTGCGACCCAAATGCTGACGGGGAATGTAGTTAAGCCAATAGCAAGTTCAATAACAGGCAGCTAAACATACATGTCAAAACTTGGGATTTAGAATTTGCAGGTATTTTCAACACACTTCTTTTGAATGCTTATCTCAACACCTGTCCTGCTTCATCAGTGTTGCACCGACCCCTCCTTAAGAAGGTCTTGAGCTTGGATTTAGTCCCACCTTCTGAGCAGTGCGGCCATTCCCAAGGCAACAGTAGAAAGAGTGGAACTGATGAAAGACCATTTTTAAGATTAAACCTGTTAAATTCAAGTAGAAAATAGCTTGTGACAAATAAACAGCTGAAATTCAAGACATGGAGCTACAGCTACAAAGACAGCCACACTGCACAAGGACAATGTGAAGAATTGGCTGAATGAAGGTGAAGAGAGTTGATGACAAGCTGCTTTGTAGAGTATTTCATTTTCTAAAGTGGAATACGGTTTATGCAACATTGTTGGAGCTGAGTCACGGTTTGGCCTGAGTTACTGTTCAACGACGTGCAACGAATATGTGTTTGTGAAAGAGTGTGAGGATTTCTGAGGGGCGATTTCATGCATTTATGTCGATGTTGTTGCGACTGTATGGACTCTTTAGTCTTATGTGGGGGCGCTTACCAGTTCATAACCTTTAATAGCCTTGTAATGAGTGCCACGGAAAGGAAAACTGGAGCCGAATCCAAGCAGTGGTGGAGAGAGAGAGTCACAGCCTCCCTTATTTTATAACGAAACATTTGCTGTATTACCCACTTTGAGACCCAGGATAAACATCATCACCAGACCTTTGTCAGATTTAATATAATCTGTTTTCAGCAGAACAGATTGGAGTTTTACCCCTGGAAATATTTCTCAGAGGCAGAGCTGCTGAAAGAGCTTAAAAGATCTCACTGGATGGGTTTAGCCTCGGTGGGCGGAGCAAAACATGAGCCTGGGTTTAATTCCTCTCATTAGATATAAGCAGTTTAATGAGTTTTTCTATCATTAAAGTGCGCGATTGGCTAAAAAAAAAATCACCAAAAGGCAGGGGTAACATCCCGTTATGGAAAGTAAGCAGAAGCCGAAGCATCCCGCCCACCCAGCTGGAGAGCGCTCCCACGACTACTGGACTGTGAAATTACCACAAACACGACAAGAGAAAAAAAAGCGAACACATTTTTCGCTGCCTCTATACTGAGAGCCAGGAATGTTAATTTCACAAACAAACTTCCCTCCAGATTCTGCAGCGGAGAGATTGGGGCATTAGCCTTTCTGCGGTTTCTGTGCAGGGACAGAAAACAAATAAATAAAGCAGCTGCCCTTGAAAAAAGAAAAAGAAAAAAAAAGAGTTAAAGAGGCCAATTAGAAAACACAACCCGAGCTCGGTGGAGATACCGGAGGCAGGGACGTGAGGTGGGAAGGTGTGAGGGAATATCTGAAAGTCGGAGGCTGTCAATCAGAATTTAAAAAAAAAAAAAAGCCAAGAGGAAGAATAAATACACAAGCGGGATTTCAGTAAGCCAAGCTTTGTGGGATAAACTGTGGACAACTGGAAGTTTAAAATTGACAAACCAGCTGTAATTAAATGCACATAAGGATATTTATTCCCCCTCCTGGGGTTTTTTAACGCTGTTGTTTTTTCTTCCTGCTCCAAGACATATTCTCTGCACGCCCACTTGAGCGTGAGGTCAGGCGGTGAAAGAGGCCAGGTTTGGCTGAGCGATGGTGGGAAATCATCTCTCTCCTCATGGCTAATACCCACTGGAGCCGCCGTGCACATCCACTGTAAAACGGGCCTAATAGCCCCGATGAGGCTGGAGGTGGGGGCATGTGGATAAGAACAACGGTTGCTATTGGCCCGGAGCATCATGCGATAGGCTGCAGAATATTTGCAAAAAAAAAAGACGGCTCCGGAGCACACCTACTCATTATGGTAATAGGCAGCTCTTAAAGGCTGACGTATGGACAAATGGCTGTGGTGAAACAGCGCCGGGACGGGCGAAGGTCACCGAGTACGTCCGCAGAATCAAGGAATCCTCAGCCGTGTCCTGCCGTGACCTATTTATTCCATAGCCTCCGATTCCTTCTGTTTCATCTGTCCAGTGCAACAATTCTGAAAATACAGGGATTACGTTTCCACTAATTTTATTTACCTAAGCGGGCTGAGCCTGGCAGCGCGACTTAGGTGATAAATAAGAATGAAATCGGCCTTCCTCTCTCCCAGTCTTCCATCTTTCTCATCTGTGCAGCGCTACCGAGAGGGTGAAATTTATTGTGATGAAATGTATGATAATAACGATGTAGCTAAATCCAAGTCGGCGCTGACTGCCAGTTCTCAGAACCCCGAGTGACTTCAAACTTTGTCGGGCCAGTGGTCTGAAACCCCCAAATATTCTGATACGAAGTAAAAAGAAAAGAGTTCAGAGAAAACAGGGAACTCTTCACATTTGGGAAACTGGAACTGGAGAATGCTGAGAATAACTAATGCGTCTTACTTTCCTAATTGACTGCTAGGTCTTAAAGACATCGCTTAAGTGTGAAAAATGTCTATAAAATGCCCCAAAATATAAAATTTCCTATAATTTAAGACCAAGAAAATGAATTGTGAGAGCCTGTTAGTGTGAAACATTTGTCATTTCTGCTTCAAAAAACTCCAAAAGATTAATTATTCATCCAAATTGTGATCAGCTGCTTATGAATTAATCATTTGGACATTGGTAATGCATTTTAAAGTAGCTGGATTGTCTTTAAATGCATGATAAATGAATCTAGAAGTTCGAAGAACAACTTGCAGGTTAAAGTTTTGACTAAATTTAGGCGGAAAATTTCTTCAAAATAGTTCTTTAAAAGCTTTATGCGGAGTTTTAGAAGTTTTAAGAGACATAAAGGCAGAAATTCAGATGGAAAAGAACTTTTCTTTGCTCTCAAAATTGCTTTTTTATTTTTCTTTTCCCCCTCAGTGCGTCATATTACATCAGATAAGAAAGTCGTCTCTGCGCTCTGTGTGGTGGTAGGTGGTGGTGGCGAGTCTGAGTGATTTATAAAGTTGGTCATTTTTGGTAATTACCTCCCATTTCACAGTTTTTCATCATGATGAATTGCTGTGCACAAACTCCAACCTGTCAGGACATCCAGTCTGCGCTTCCCTAACTACAGACTGCTTTTTTATTTCAGCGGTCGCGTTACGTGCAGATGGAAGACTGAGCTGTGTGCAGCACTCGTTTTAGATATTATGATCCTGGAGATATAACGGAGATCTGGATGGGACGTCTAAGTCTGGTGAGATTCCTTCTGCAACTTCAGTTCAGCAGCATGGTTAGAGATCCATCAGATTCAGCTTGACAACAACACAAACTGTCCACTTTATGTTTGCAAACTTCTAAATCACTCTCCTCCCTCTTTCTCGCTCATATGGCATCGTAAAGCATGACGTTAGACAAAGGAGATGTGACTGATGCCATGTGATCCTTGTGCTGGAGGTGTCAATACTCCACTACTAAACTACCAATGCTAGTTTTTTCTCCTCATATGAACCTGCCCTGCTCTCTCCTGGTTCTGGTCATTATTTCTCCTCATCCTCATCTGTTCCTGGACTCTTTGACACGCAGCAGACTCATAATAATACAGCTGTGGCCCATTATATGTGTGTGAATGTACATTTTCAACCTCTTTAAAACTCCTGTTAGGATGCATATTTCTTCCTGTTAAACTAGCTGCTCCCTGTTTGGAGAAGGACATAAAATCCAGTTATGAAAACAACTGGAAATATATTGTAGTGCACACATATTTAAAAATAAATCTGGTTTCTGCTTAATTTCCCTACTCGTTAATTCACTGGCGTCACCAACCTGCAAGTGGCTGTTTGGGTGCATTAACCACCATCAAAGGCAACTAATCATTTCTACAGTGGTTTCACACGTTAAGAGGAAACCGAACCAAAGTAATTAATGTGGCATTGATAATGAAAAACGCTCCATCCAGCACTTCTGGATGTGACTACGGGGGCCAGAGCAGAAATTCTCACACAGCAGCTGAAAATCTACACCATCTGGGACTCTCAGAAGTTACAAGTCAGGCACAAGCTCAGCACAGTTGAAATAACTGTCAGTGCCGCGGCGCTCTGAGCACAAAATGCAGGCTGCATGAAAAAAAGAAAGAAACGCAACTCTCTGGGGTCCATGTTAGCGGCTCTCAGTGGCCCGCCGAGGTGTCGCACAACACCGGGAGCTGCTGCTCGGGGGGCTGGAAGTCAGGGGCTGTCCTCTGGGAGCAGCAATGAAGTCTGCACATCAAAGTAATGCTGCCGTAAGCCTCTTTTTTTTTTAAGTCTCTGTCTGCATACGCTGTCCTCCTTCTCCCTGGGCTGTGTGGTTTTTGTTCTTCGCTACTGCCTTTCTTCCTTCACTTCTTTCCCCCCCTCTTCCTTTCTACGCGAGCCAAGAGGAAGAGAGAAAGAGCGAGGAAAAATCAATAAAAAACTTTGAAAGCTACAAGGACAGTTCCAGATGATACGGAAAGTTTGTGTGAGCGGTTTTGTGGTGTTTTTTGTGTGTCCGTCTTCAGATTTTTTCTTTTTTTTTCCCCCCTCCAATGTCCGCTGTTCATGAGGCCAAAAAAGACAAGCGTGCCCGCTATCTCTCAGTGAATTTCTCCTGTCAGGTTGGAAAAGTTCTTGAATTCTGAGCAGCACTGGACACTACTCCTCATTAAAACCAATCCCAAGCCCAGTTCCACTGCCCCCCTCTCATGCACTCAAAGACTTTGGCTCACTCCAGTTCAGCCTGTGAGAGCTTTGAGATGTCCCATGTGAAGAAAGTTCAAGGTTGCTGACTTCTTCTCAGTCTTCAGACTTTACTTGAGGGGAAAAAACAACCATACGTTGCATTTTGATGTTGCCATGAAAGTGGAGCGGTGCATCAAAAATATGTCATTTTCCTTTCAAACTAATGAGTACTCGGTACGGGCTGCAAGGTGGCACCGTTGGGAGTACCGTTCCTTCACAGCCAGAAGATCCCTGGTTTGCATCCCAGTTAGGATGCTTGGGATCTTTCTGTGTGGAGTTTCCATGTTCTCCCCGTGCAGCGTGGGTTCTCTCCAGGTTCTCCAGCTTCCTCCCACACAGTCCAAAAACATGTTGAGGTTAATTGGTGATTCTAAATTGTCTGTAGGTGTGAATGTGAGTGTGCTTGGTTGTCTGTCTCTAAGTGTAGCCCTGTGATAGACTGGTGACCTGTCCAGGTGAACCTGCCTTCACCCTGAGTCAGCTGGGATAGACTCCAGCCCCCCATGACCCTAGTGAGGATTAAGCGGTGTATAGATGATGGATGGACAGTACTCGGAACGTGTTTGTCTATGTCAGGGTTTTGATAGAAATATGCTGATCTAGTCTAACAGAAATCTAATCAACAGAGAGAAAACACTGGCGCTTTTTATGAAAATGCAGACAGTCTGAAATATGAGTCTGTTGTCAGAGTAGAATTAGTTTGGATGTGGAGTAGAATCCAGTGTCAGTCACATAACTTCATCTCACAACGGGTCACACAAACAACTAACAAGACGAATAACTGAAAGGATGAATCAGTCAAAAATATCTATAAACAAAAGCTTTCATTTGCATCTAATACACACAAATGGAAGAGGCATGCTGGAATAAGCTTCATCCTACCAACACATTGAACATACAAGAGCTACTGAGGACCAGAAAGAAGAAACTATAAAAAACAAAAAATGCAGCAAAATGTTAATTTGTTTCCTCTAAAACATTATTAATCATGATGTTAATGTCATCTGCAGAACTTTTTTTTTTTTTTTTTTTTTTAAATTTGCATACTTTGTGAAACAAAACAGATTTTTCTTTACAAATTGCAGCTTTTATCTCTCGTAGAATCCAAACGAATACTTAAAAGCGTATTTACCCTCCTTTGATTCTGGTGTCATTTTATTCTCAGCTCTTTCAAGTGAACATTATGTCTGTTAAAATATTCATATGGCTTAAAACTTCAGCCAAATATTGCCAATCTTGATCTGCTTTTCATCCAGAACTATTTTATAGAGAAATATTCTGGGTTTCTGAAAAGCCAAATAGCTCTGAGACAAAGAACAAACCTCCTTCTTCTCACCTCCTCCCTCTGAAGACATTTTTGCATTTTCCCATCAAGACTGCACGTCAGTCAGATGAGTGACACAGTAATGGAGCTTTATATCATGATGTGATGTGTTCTATTTGACTTTGAAAATCACTTTATTTTAGGAAGAACATTATTTATCTATTTTCATTTCTAGGTTAGGATCCATCACAACCATGAACTCTTTAAATAGTTCAATCTATTAAAACTGGATGCTGTTGACTGGGATCCTCTGGGACCGTCATGTATAACTGGAATGAATAAAGCACCTGTAAGACGTGACATTAGGTGTGAAGTCTGTGTAGGATGAGGGTTGAACCCATGAGGCCTGATGGTCAAAGGGAGAACACAGTTGAAGTCTTCCGTCCTCTAAGTTATGCACTCCTGAGGAAATTTGTTATAATTAAAGGATTGACTGAACCCTCTGAACTCCAGGCTGTTTCTGAGCATTATTTACTCACCGCAATGCAAAGTCCTGCATCTCTATGGAAACAGCACAACCATGGCCAGAGTAGAGACAACTCAGAAATGTCTTTTGAGAGCTGTAATGTCATAAATCATCATTTCTTTGATTATTTAGTTTAAAAACAGAAACAAAAAAACAACTGAAGTCAACATGTAGAACATTTTTCCAAGTGCCCTGAAGCGTTACCAACGCTGGAAGACATGGTGGTTCTACATCCTATAGACATTTTATCACATACGTTTTTCATTTGTTTCTGTCGTCTCCTCTTGGCTCTGAGTAAACACAGCCTGCAGTTCAGCCAAAAAGTCAAATGAAAAACTGTATAATGACTGTTGGTCAAAGCTGAGTCAC
>NW_007577967.1:341601-347110 GCF_000690725.1 Stegastes partitus
GACGGGGAAAACTGTAGCAGACTCACAGTGATGAGTGAGGAGGGAGGAAATGGATTAGTCGCAACTGGATGCTTTTGAATCGGCGCAGAATTCATTATCACGGCAGCTATTCTCATGAAGAGAGAAGACATCATATATGTCATTTATCCTACAGCATGTCCAGCAGTGATTATAGAGCAAACTGTGCTTCATTGGTTACACAACTTTTTTCTCATGCAGAAGTTGGAGGTGTGTGTGTGTGTGTGTGTGTGTGTGTGTGTGTGTGTGTGTGTGTGTAGGTGTGTGTGTCGATGGTAATGAACCAAAAACAAATTAAGGACTAATTTCGATGCCTTGCTGCGCCCGCCATTTACATTTCTATCACATACAAACAAAAATGTGTTTTTTTTGTCTTTTTTTTTTTTCTGCCCTCAAGGAAACTAATTACAATTGACTGGGAGGGGATGAGGCGGATGACCTTTCTGCAGCGCTGCAGAGTGGAGCTGCATTCCTCTGTCTGTCAGGAGACTGATGTGCTTTCTGTTATCTCATTGTGGACAGTTAAAGGACAACGTGGCCACATTTTAAATGCATAAATCACTCAGCCATAAAAGTCATTACTGTATGCATGAGGAGAGCGTGTGTGTGTGTGTGTGTGTGTGTGTGTGTGTGTGAATGTGAGCGTACTGTAAGTGTGTGTTGGAGATTGGAATATGTTCTTTGACAGGAAAATTATCAGTCTGCTCCCCAGAATTAAATGATGGAAATAATTTAGAAATTCAACTCTACGCTGCACTGAAGTGGTGAATTGATTCTGTCATTCCCAGAGGAGGAACAAACATTTGAGGCCAGGTTTTTGACGGATCAGTTAAAAAGTTAAAAACAATTGAAATAGACATTTCAAAGCACCACCGCAACTCATCCATCTTCCCCGAGCTCGGTTCCAATGTTTTAAAGGTCAGAGGTCACGAGTAGGGTTTTTCTGATTTGACATGAACAAAAATACACTCGCGAACGCTTTGAAATGACAGACGATCCACTTCTGCTCTTCAGCAAATCTGTCAGAGCAGGAGACAAAGCTTTAAGCGATTTTTCTTGTTCTCTGGCTTCATCCGGGACACTCGGCCCTGAGTATCTTATAATAACGGGTTGGCCAACTTGTATATGATTCTGATTATGGTGCTTAGACACCGCTCTGTGTTTTGCTGTTTGTCCCGGCCAAACCCGTGTGTGCCAGCTCAAATAATGTCCACTCTGGGTGAATAACTCAGCGTGAGAAAGTCCTGCGTTTCAGCCCAGCAATGACGGATGTGTCTCAGTTTTCTCTTTTCTCTTTTTTCTTTTCTCTTCTTTTGGCTGTCTTCCTTCGTAAATGTACATTTTTGCATTTTAAGCGTTCAGCTGACAGGCTTCCTCAGAGCGCCTTGCAATAATTAGTTACCACTAAATTAAAGGAGATTCCAGATTTATTACAGCTTGGATCTTATTTTTGTGCTTTTGTCGACCATTTCCATCAATTTCACGAGCCAGCTCATGCTGAATAGATTACATGTGAATGTAGGATACGTGCAGCAGCGACGTTTGGCATCGAGCCTCTGACCTCCAACCTGAGTGGGGAGTGACATGCTCAGATAAACAGCACGCTACATGAAAGACGCAGTTTGAAATCCATTTTGCCTGGGACCACTCTGTCGTCAGAGTCCCATTGGAGGAGGATGTGGCAAAGTAACACAGGGTGGTCTGGCGAGAAAATACGGCTCAACTTTTGCCACAATGCAACACATCAAGTCATCTGGCAAAGCTGCGCTTCTCAAAGTGCAAGCACCACATTCCTGGTGAAATTCGACTAAACAAATGCTGTATTTGTATTGTTTGGTTCACAATGGTCAAGACAAACAATGAAACGACTGCTGAATCATATTACCTGAAAGTCCCGACCCGATGCAGCCTGTTGGAGCGGTGGCAACCAGGTCAACACCGTCTCCCAGAAAGTACGTTTGAACTAAACTGCATCCTCGTTTACATTATGAAGAAACGTATTTTCTCTCCAGAAGGTAAGATGGAGACGTGGTAGGAAAGGCTTCCGGTTAAAGGAGCCATAGAGTCCATGTAACTAGGAGCTGGACTGTTTTCTTAACCCCACTCCTGCTGGATTTCTGACCTTTATCGCCAGCTCTTGCAATTTACATTTCCACTCCCGCCCACACCTGAAAACATGCACACCCACACAATATAGACTTCCATTGATTATGTACATATGTCTTTTACACGTTTCTGAATAGTATCTTGTTAAAGATGTGCTTTGTCTTTGAGGAAGAGTCACTTTGATCACGTGTCGCTGATCTGTGCCTCTACTTTGAACATTTGTCGCAACAAACTTCTCCGTCTCTGTTGGTAACAACTTCGAAATGTACCCACATCGGACTTGCCGCACTTTGCTCAGCACTCCTTTGACATTGACATTATTCTTCTGGGTTGTGCTAAATCCTGAGACTTGCAGCTCTTTTCAACTGCCTGCTACTGCAAGCTTCATGGTGCGTCTCACAGAACTTGTTCAGTTCCAATCCTAGTACACTGATCTTGATGGAGCCACAAGTAAGCAACAAAATCAGGGTTTGCATCCCATCCATCCATTATCTATACACCACTTAATCCTCACTAGGGTCATGGGGGGCTGGAGTCTATCCCAGCTGACTCAGGGTGAAGGCAGGTTCACCTGGACAGGTCACCAGTCTATCACAGGGCTACACAACCAAGCACACTCACATTCACACCTACAGACAATTTAGAATCACCAATTAACCTCAACATGTTTTTGGACTGTGTGGGAGGAAGCTGGAGAACCAGGAGAGAACCCACACTGCACGGGGAGAACATGCAAACTCCACACAGAGAGATCCCAAGCGTTCTAACTGGGATGCAAACCAGGGATCTTCTAGCTGTGAGGCGATGGTGCTAACCACCGAGCCACTGTGCAGCCCTGGTTTGCATCCCATGTGGGACGATTACTTTTTACACTTAAATTTGTTTTCACTTGCTTTTTTGCAGGTTTAGACACCAGTTAAGTTTGGTATAATCATACACTCTGGTTGACACTTTCATAATGATAACTACGTGTGAGAAGCTTTGTTAAAATAAGCATCAATGGTGCTCGGTTAGGTGGAGTAAGCAAATTCAAATGCAAGCTCCGTGTAAATGCCCCCACCGGGACGCAAACCGACGACCTTCTTGCTGCGAGGGAACGGTGCTACCAACGGTGCCACCTTTCAGCCCGTACCGAGTACTCGTTAGTTTGAAAAGAAAATGTCATATTTATGATGCACCAATCCACTTTCATGGCAACATCAAAATGCAACGTATGGTTGATTTTTCCCCTCAAGTAAAGTCTGAAGACTGAGAAGAAGTCAGCAACCTTGAACTTTCTTCACATGGGGGGGGGCGGCAGTGGACCTGGGCTTTGGATTGGTTTTAATGAGGCGATGGTACTAACCACCGAGCCACTGTGCAGCCATGGTTTGCATCCCATGTGGGACGATGACTTTTTACTCTTAAATTTGCTTTAGCTTGCTATTTGGTCAAGTTTAGACACCAGTTAAGTTTGGTATAATCATACACTGTGGTTGACACTTTCACAATGATAACTACGTGTGAGAAGCTTTGTTAAAATAAGCATCAATGGTGCTCGGTTAGGTGGAGTAAGATATCACAGTCTGGGTTCAAATATGACTCTTTCACAACATTGATGTGCACAGATCCTCAGCAGGACTTTCACCAAAGAGACTGGGGTTTGCATCCTATCTGGGACTGTTTGGTTAGTATTAATCATCAAAGTAACTTAGGGTTATGGTTAGCTTTCGACTCGTCTCCATGTTTGAAGCTTCTGTCTCATGTTCTGGGTTACCAGGGTGATGAGTCCCACCACATCTAATATATGACTGGTTGTCTGAAAAGCAAAAAAAAAGGAAAAGTAAAAATGGCAAAGATGTGTTGATTAGAAATGTATTTGTGGATCCAACAAACAAAGGAATCCAGAGAAAAAACACCCTCAAAACACAAGTGAGAACGCACTTTAGCGCTACATGAAGATGGCTTTTGGAAGACAGGGCTGTTCTGGTGCGAGTGCAGACATGCAGCGAGAGTAAATAAGTAAAAGTATGTCGCGGTCGACTCAATCTTTCAGGTATTTCTTCATGATAATATTGTACCCACAAAAGTAATAGCTGTGATTTGGGAACATGGTGCTTTAGGCTTCTTTTCAGCATCATTACTGCATTCCCAGGTCTCAGCAGTTAACTAGGTAAGTGCGGCGTAATTATTACTAACAGGGGATAATGGCTCAAACTATGAAGATTAGACTCAAGTAGTAATAAAAAACCAGTTACCCTTTAATGCCAGAGCTAGTTTGAATAAATAACACCAGTGAATCACGAGGGAGTTTCAAAGCAGCAGGCAGAGACGAGCAAAACGTCTCACTTCTGGTTCTGAAGACCAGAGCGGTGAAAAAAAAAAAAACGAGTTAACACAGAAGTAGAAGGTTTGTCAAGGCAGGGAGCAAATTAATGCAAGCACAGGAGGAGAATGTGGAGAGGAGAGATATGATTCAGCAGCGAGAGGCTGATGTGAGGAGCTGCATAAAGTTTTCAGCTGTTCCTCCGACACACACACACACACACACACACTCCGGCTGGTCTACCAATCATGTACGAGAGGCAGATTCTGGACACACACGGTTTCTAACAGATTTCCAGCAACGTATTAACACTCAAGTGAGGTGATTTTTTTTCATGCAATCCCAAAAATACCACATTGCGTAACATTTTTTTCTCCCTCTTGCTCTTTTTCTCTTATATTTTGGTCTCCTTCACTCCATCTGTGTCCCTTTCTCCAACGGAGAGATGTTAAGTCCCGTCCCTCAAAGTGTTGTTGTAAAGAAAGACAGAAACAAACAGAGAATCCTGAACATTTACTACAGAAATACTGAAGTTTAGTGTTACTGAGCACTGAACAGACAATACCAAATGTCAGATTTTATGGGCACATTACTTGAAAGGAAACTGAAGGACCGCAACTTGGCCAGAGAAAACAGACAATGTGTGTTTTGCCAGGAACAAACGATGGAGACGGAGCTCTGCAGTCACAAGAACCAAGTTCTCTATGAAAGAAAACCTGAAATGCCAAGAATTCCACACACTTTCACACCAAACACAACGAGACGTTTCCTTGGGAAAAATCTGATATTGCCAAAGAATTAGAAATAACAGCAAAATGAAACAGACTTTATGGCCCCCAGAGGTATGAAAACACACAAAACTGTACTGAGCTCCTTTAAAACCTAATTCCTCTTTTTGGTTGTTAAAAATACACAGTTTGCTCATTATTAAGCATAAGCTTCTTTGTCTTTTTAAATCATCCATCCATTATCTATACACCACTTAATCCTCACTAGGGTCATGGGGGGCTGGAGTCTATCCCAGCTGACTCAGGGTGAAGACAGGTTCACCTGGACAGGTCACCAGTCTATCACAGGGCT
>NW_007577967.1:350828-355828 GCF_000690725.1 Stegastes partitus
TATGCTAAGAGTCTGACCCTGGTTGAGAGGTTTGGTTTGAAAAACAGATATCTATCATAACTTGTCTCAATGCATCTTTAAAAGAAAATCAGGGCTACTGACTATAAATGACTCTATAGTCGTGTTTTCTTATGATTGTCAAATAAATTTAGAGCAAACTTTTGAAATGTTACCAAAAAAATGAAAATGCGAACAGAGCAGAAGAAGCCGGAAACAAATCCAGTTGTTTGCCAACTGCTAATGAACCTTAAATAAGAGGAAACAATCAAACCTTTGTCCATCTATGAGACTAAAATGGAGACAAGTCTTCAGGAATTATTTTAATTAAACAAGTTATAATTATTCTTTCCTGTCAGCGGATGTTGGTTTCCTGCTGTCCGGAGACAAAGAAGACCAAAGAAGTGAAACCAGCTGACAGTCATGTGAACTACATTTTCACTATGTCAGAACTTATTTGGTAAAGACGTCTCCATGTCCAATGAACAGCATTAACACTTGTTGGAAAATGTCAAAAACTACCTCAAACAAGCTTTTGCTTTTCATCAGATTTTGCTGACTTTTAACAAATGCACATAAACATGTATACTGGAAACGACTTGTGTGGCAGCATCCTGACACAGAGCATTGCTGTGAGCTAAATATTAACATCTGCAGTGTTAATGACCCCATGCTGATGTTTAGTATAGCTGGTACGGAGGGGAAATTAATGAGTCTTGCAGGTTATAATGTATGATTATCATAAATGTGAACATTCTGAGCTGATGATGGGTCTAGATGAAGGCTGGGGGAACCATCACATTATTACAGATGTTGGGAGATGTTGTTGCACAAAATTTCATGTTGAGATATTACAGTCTGGAGCAGTGATGGGCTGCATGATCTACTAATTCCTAGAGCCACAACATTAATTAAAAATACGAGTTTTGCAGGACCGTCCATGTGGCCCAGTTCACAGTTTGACTGTTTCTGCAGTTACAATGAATAGTCAGAATAAGCAGTGCAGCCGACGTGACTGAACCGAGCAAAACCTGCTGAAACGACAAATCCAAAATTTAATCCTTGAAGTCAGAGTAGCTTCCTGATGATCTGACTGACAAGTGATTAAACTGTGAAACGAGGAACGCCACGCCGCAAAGCCTCGGTGAGGTGTTACTTATTGATCTACGAGGTTTAGAAAGAAGGCTGAGGAGAGGATTAGGCAAATGTAAAAAAAAAAAAGAGAGAGAAAGAAAAGTTGAAATTGCTGATAGCTCTAAGTGATTCATGGCACCTTTACCCACTGATAAAACAAAAGCCTCCCTCTCACACCAGCACACAGCTGTTGGGAACACTTCCCGTCTTATCTGACCCGATAAAGAAATCAAAGGGGCGTTCAAGGTCGAACCGATGTTTCCTCTCTTCAACCAAAACCTGTCTCTTTGCTCTCGCTCTCTTTGTACGAGTGTTTCAGTTGGGTTTAATTTTTAACCGCCAGATAGCTTTGCCCTTTTTTTTTTCCCCTGGTGGGTGGTTTTCATTTGTTTCCATCTGTTTTATGTGGCTTTCACTGAAATTACAAAGAGCCCCCAGAAATCACATTCCTCTCTTTGAGCCAGCGAAGGTTCTGCACTTTCGATGAAACAGTTTGCATCCGCAGATTTTGATCTTCTCTTTTTCTTTCACGCTTGTCATCATCGTATAGTTCAAGGACACTGGATTAGAATTTCTGACCAGTGATCATACAGAATATACTCTTTAAAGTCATTCAAAGGACTTATCCCACCACTTCATTAAATGCATGGTTGTACTGATGTAGATGGACCTTTAACAATATTTTGAAGGGTTGCATTGATATAATGATGTTGGTAGTTGCACCAATTTACTATTGCGTGTAATTTAAACTCAAATTTCTGCATGTGTTGATTTAAAACTAAATTCAAGTTGAGGGAACTTAATGAAATTGACTTGATATGATCGTTTTTCTTCACCTTGAGCTCAAAATTTCCCTCCTCCATCTCAGCATGATTGGAGAATTTCCAACAATAACGAGTGGTAATTAAAAATCCCTTTGATTGTAGAGGAAAAGCTAATTCTCCTACTTAAATGTAGTTTGTTGGTTGAACATAGCTTCACTAGAAGTTGTCAGAACTCCAAAAGTCTGACGCTAACATAACTTTTTACTGCTCTACTGTACTCGTTGTAAGCTAATCTGAAGCGGATCAGCCAAAACAGCTAAAACGTGAACCAAAAGTGTTCCTGCGTCTACCTGGCTCCCCCCTCCTCGTCTCCTGTGTTCGCGCCGTCTGCGGTTGTTTGAGAAAACACACAACATCGCAACCCGACTCACTGGCTCTCGGCGATTTCGTAAGACTGGATGATTGGGGCGCAACCCGCTCATCAATCACCCAGCCTCGGTCGGAGGCATTCCTGCTGTAAATATTAGGTGATTCAATATTACTCTGCCCTCATTATCTGCTATTAGGCTGGAAGGGAACACACAGATTCTGACTCTGCGGCCCCCCCCAAAATCCCGTCTGAGCTCTAGATGAGGAAGTAATCACTCCAATGCATCGTCTGAACGTTTTCAACACGAGCGAGGGCAGCTAACCGCCAAACCCGCGCCCTAATGAAAAGGAACGCGTAATGATTAAAGTCATTTGAGTCTGATAGTTGCTTTCAGCTGTTCTCACGCCGTCGTAGCATCCGAGGGCGCTGGAGCCGTTACAGATCAGGTGACACGTTCCTTCCGCTTGAAAGAGCTGCTTTGTACGAGCGTCGACTCAGACTGTGGCTCCCCTCGGTTCTGTTGGTTTGATGTGCTCATTGTTCCAAGCGTACGGCTCCGCAGGTGGTCACGTAAACAGCAGTAAACACACAAAGGACTCTGCTCAAGGACTGAAACTTGCTTTTATAGGTGTTTCAGTGACTGTGTGACGGATTAACACTTTGGATTTTGAACCGTATTAAAGGTGAATGAAGTCAGTCTGAAGGCAAATCCTGCTGCTCAGAAGCTTTTTCTTTGTCTCATGAGAAATAAATCATCTTTTTGTTTGGAGATTACTGACCCCTACGAGGAAGCAAAAGAATAAATCAAACAAAGACAAATGTTCTTTGTCTAGCAGTAATTTAAACACTCGCTGTATTTTCATGTCAAATAAAGAAAGAAAATGCAGATCAGGTTTGTTTCCATCAACTCCTTGGAGCTGCCACAGTGTGGTCAGAAGGTGGCGGTAAAGGTCACGCTGCACATGGTCGTAATCAGTAGAAGAAGTCAGGAACATGATCAGGGGTGCATTCCAAGACCCACGTCATCCTACTGTATAGAATGAAAAAAAATCCCTAACACATAGTATGTCAAATACAGTATGCCAGAAAAATCATGACGTCCTCCTACATCCAGGTCCTGTTCTGCAGTATACATGATAACATGCTTCTCTGGCCATCTGACCCACAATCCTCTGCCGGGTGGAAGATAAGTCACATACGTCACAGCGTCTCACAGTAACAAGCTTAAAGAGGCAAGACGGTCAAAGCTTAAGACACAACATCATATGGCCAAGTGGTAGCTTCCAAGTGTAGGCATCCTGCATGGAACCGCATGAACTTTGTAAAGGCAACAGAAGTACAAAGTGAAAGTTCTTCTGTCTGAAGAACTGTGAAGAAGAAGAAGAAGAAACAACCCAAACTTTTGTAGAGAGAAGTCTTTATGAATTGTTTTTAATTGGAAAAGTTGTAATTGTCCTTTAATTTCAGCTGGTTTTGGACATGTTCTATGGAGATGAAGACAATGAAAGAAGCAGAAATACGTGTTCGACGTGTCAAAGCTGATTTTGAAAAGGTGTTTCCATCACTCATTTAACTCTTTTTGGAAAAACCACCTGGAGCAAGCCTTGCTGTTAACTCTTGGTTAAGTTTTCCAGTGTGATGCATAAAACACGAATAACAGAAACTGCAAATACTATCCAGAATCATCCATCCAGCCTATTTTTATACACAACTTTACCCTCTATAGGGTTGCGGGAGTCTTTCCCAGCTGACTCAAGGTGGAGGCAGAGGACAACCTGGACAGGTCTACAGTTCTACAGTTTCATGTAGCAGATGCTTTTATCCAAAGCAATGTACATCTGGGAGTAGATACAACACAAGCAAAGATCTAGTCAGAAGACAACAAGCCTGATAAGAGCCATAGAACAAGATCACCAGTCCATCACAGGGCCACACAGAGACAGACAACCAGAATCATTTGTAAGACAGTCAAGTTTTCTTTTAGGTCTTGCTGTTTATCATCAGAGCAGATGATTTTTCTTACAAATAAAGATCAGAGTGCAGTAAGAGAGAAAAACAAGAGCATTTTAAGATCTGAGACTGGGATCAGGCTGAGGTGAGAGGAAGGCCAGTGTGCAGGAGCTGAAGTCCAGAATGAGAAAATAACCAACATCTTATACTGATGTTTAATCGAGCTCACTTCTTCTGCTCTACACACCAATAATTTGACTTTACTGATATTCAAAGATCAGGTTACGGCACATAATCTGGAAGACAAGAAGCTGAGAAAAACAGAATAAAACCCCCAAATGGCATCGTTGAGCTACAGAGAAAACACAAATCCAGACCAACAAGCTTCAGAGGTGAACCTGGAAGGCTGTGCAGGAGCAGTGATATGCGCAACACGATCCACCCTGCAGTCAGCACACGCGCACACACCGGTGACATGTTTAGGGGTCAGTCATTGGTGTGTAATGAGTTTGCTGCCCCCCGGTGCTTTCTGAATGGAGCACTTCTCCCTCGTTAATATTCATGACAAATTGTGGCTGGTTGCACATCCAGCGAGTGTGGATGCTGCAGAAAGAAGACCTGCACCTCTGCTGAACCGCTGCTCCGCCTCTCATTTTTCAAAATTAAAGTATGGCACTCAGTTTTATTCTCATTGTGGGGAAAGGATCAAACAGCAGAGTGATCTATAAGATAGTTACAGGATGAGTGCAGCGTGAGGTCAGGGTGAGGGATTAATACTGCTGCTG